>NC_084599.1:25369624-25669624 GCF_033807715.1 Cololabis saira
TCAGCAACATGTTGACAAGGGATTATCCCAATTGGTGTGTTGCTTCAGGATCTGAGGTCTCATACACTGACAAGAGAGAAAAGGAGAAAATATACAATAATTGCATTGTGTTAAGAGGTGTCTCGGGGGAAGCTGCACACATGGTGCATGTTTCTTACATCCTGTATATCTCAAGACAAAAAGAAATAAAAAAGAAGCTGGTTTCCATGTCATCCCATGGTTAAGGCCCCTTTTGAGATGGGAAAATCAATAACACGTGACTGCAAGAAACAAAAACCTTCATGATTTTAACTTTAGTGGCACCAGATTGAAAACTGCTGATTTAACAACGGCCATAAATCGCCACGCATGAGCTGAGATTGAGTTACTGTAAGAGCTGGCGATAGCACCCTTCCCTTGAAACGGAAGCGAAACGATATCGCAGCCACATTTGCCTCCTTCTTCTTCAAAATGTGAAAACCAGATTGTTTCTTTTTACGGGTTCCCTTTGAAATCCGCCCCACTTGACCCTCCCTCAGCTAGGATTTTACAGCGTGCTCTGGTTTATTTCTGGAAGCCTCCTACACCAGTCAGCTTGTTTAAGACGCCTGCCCAAGTGTGCCTTTTGTTTATTTTGCCAGTTGTGACAAACAGTAAAGTGGGGTGATTAAGCATTTGCACGAGGTCCCCTGCAGACCAAGAGAAACCACAGGGAACATTTCAAAGCAGACTTTTCATGTCACAGTTGTGGTTACAGAGGGGGAATACATTTCCAACGCTCGCTACTCATTTATCTCCTATTATTTTATCTGCAAAATGAGTTCTACATGTGTGCTATACAAGAGCTTTCTATCGTCTAGATGTGGAACATAAAACTCTACTCTGAGTAGTTCAGATATCTGTTGTGAAACTGCAGTTTGTGGCTAAAAATGCACAAGATTTGCAGTGATGTTGCTCTGCGCTCAACAGAGACACCAACGATTAGATGTGCATATTCACATAATGAAGAGAGGAGGGAGACGGGGGGGGAGAAAAGGGTGAGAGCGAGATGTGACTGACATGTGGCAAGGAGGCACTGATCCATCTCTTGACGAACTTGTCACCTCACCACGCTCCATGTGTCAAGGCCCTGGCACTCTTACGGTGTCAAGCGTGGGTGGCAGCCTGACACGCGTTTGAACGTGTATGTCATGTCCGTCTGGGGTGAAAGCGCTGCTGAACACACACCCATGTAATGACAGTGACACGGGGCCATCAGGCCCGCCACCGAGCCCAGACGCAGACTCTGGCAAGTTCGTCTGTTCTCCCTGATTTCTCTCAACCTCTCACCCTTCCGGTCGCTTGCTCTTCCTCCCTGTGAGTCTATCACTCACTGGTTGAGCTCGACCACAACCATTAGCTTGTAATTTGGGTCTGAATGATTATAATTAATTTAATTATGACCACATGCAACAGAAAGAGGGTTAGCGCAGCTTTTGGACTGGGTTCATCTGAAGCAGTTCTCTGAATGTCAGCATGGAGGGAGCCAGCCCGGACTAACGCAGGCGTCGCTCATAGACCCCACTCTGTAATTGCTCGCCTGCTGGAACTGCTGTGTAATTTTTGACGTGGTTCTGTGGCAGTGGCTGACAGAAAAAGGGACTGGAGATTTAATAGCTGGCCTCGACTTTCTCTGAAGCCAACGAGCCTCTCTCTATCTCTCTCTCTGTCTCTCTGGTCTGCTGCTGGACTTTCTTTTTTTTTTTTTTTGTCTGGCTCTCTGCAGAGCTGAGCTGTCCAGGTCGCTGGAAGAAGGGGCAGATCTGGCATGAATTAAAAGCGGCTCATGTGTTAGTTTTGAGGCTGGATCTGGTCCTGGCAGGTACTCAGCTGGCACAGTGTCATTTTTTGCCACAAAAAGTAAGCACTACTAAGATTACATTAATTCAGTGGGAAATTCGTGGCCACGTATTTCATATTCACTGCGGAAGGCTCTGTGTCTTCACATAACAGATGTCGGCCCATTTGCTGACACGCTGCATATTCATTTCGATGTATTCCTGCAGGTGTGTTTGTAGGCGGTGATCTCGGCGTGATGTGGGCACTCTGCATGGGGAATGGAGGTGGGGGTGGGAGGAGACAGAGGAGGGAGTCTTTTCTGACAATAGCCTCCCTCTGGTTGCTCTCTGAGGAAGTAGGACGGTGGAATTTAGAGGCTATTCAGCCCCCGGCGAGACCCCCCTAAGACGCCCCCACATTCTGGGAATGACTACCTGCCCGGGAGCTTTCTTTGCCATCTGTCTCCTCCAGAGGCAGCAGGGGAGTCTCCCCTCTCGCCTCCGTCACCACGACTCCCACACACAAACACACACGAGCAACAGGACAACTGCCGCCTCAGCTGTACATCAGGATGACAGTGCAAACCAAACGTAACGGGGGGAGAGGGACTTCTGTTGCAGTTGGTATAGAATGAGTCGGTGTATGTGTGTGTTTGTGTGTGTGGGAGTTACTCAGCGGGTGACTGAGCATTCATTAGTGTTGATGGATGTGTGTGGGTGTTTGTGTGAGCGGCTGGGTCCATGCGTAGGAGGTCGGGTTTGTGTGTGGGTTTGCATGTAGGAGGAATTCAGTGGGCGGCCGTGGGTGTTCTTGCTGTGTGGGTGGTGGTATTCAAACATACACGTAGTTGAGTAAGGAAATATTTAAATCCTAAAATAATTTCATCATTATCATTTTAACTTTATAGAAATGTATCCAAGTAAAAATGGAGAGCGTTTTATAATATCTGTCTAGAATCTAAACCTTTAAGAATCACATTGAGAACCCAGCTTTTATTTTTAGTGCCAACATGTAATTGAACAACAGAACACTTTTAGTGATTTTTGCTCTGACTTTATGAAAAACTTTTCAGAAATGGTCATCAGTCCTATTATTGACACTTATCGATAGTTTGAATCTTCTGGTTGCTCCTCTATATTTGTGGTTCTCTTCCCTTTTTGTACTATGGTAGACAGGATCCTGGGACCACTGCTGTCTGTCTGGACGACTATGTGTTTTATGTTAATGAGCTCATTGTCGTTTCTGCAAACTCAAATCTGATGGATTTGTTTGCAACCTAGAAAATCTCTACTTCATATGCATAGAGAGCTTCTTCCCTATGTTGTGTGTTTAATTTCCAAATTCAAATACTGGACTTGCAGGCACCCTAAGCTGCTCAGCTTATCAAGAAATAATGAAGCAATGATCCTCATCTATCCACGAAACAGGTGTCAAGTCACATCTGAGGTCAAATTGCTGAAATTCTTAATTGTTCCTGCACTTCGCAAAAGCCTCAGGCCAAAGATAGAAAATGTGAATTTGAGCTAATGTTATAAAAGTGTGATTTCAATATAATTTTGTAAAGAGCTAAAATATTCCATTTGGCAATTATATGTTTAAAAACTACACATTACAGATACGCAGTTAAGAAGTATTGTGTCAATATCACAAAAAGAAGAACTGACAATATCACAGTTTTATACGCCACCACAGGTATGTTTGGACAAAGTTAAAAGTTAAATAGAACCATCTTCTTTTTTATATTTGGAGGAAAATCCTTTCCAGTCCACGACTGCTTGGAATTTGAAGTCCATGGACATCACCACTTTCTGAGTTTCATTCCTGGAGATGTTATGCCAGACCTTCAGATGCTGCTTGTTTGTGGGCTTGCTGCCTTCAAGCACCGCGGCCCATACACCTCTGACTGAACCTTTCCACTTCTGTTAGCAGTCATCGTCAAACGCCAGTGAGCCATGCATGCACATACCATAACACTACCTCCGTCTTGTTTAACGCTTAATGTCACATGCACCATGTCTCCTTCTCCATGCTTTTCTCTTCCCATCATTCTAAAACAAGTTTATCTTATTTTCATCTGTCCAAAGAATCTGACTTCACAACATGCAAGGTTGTTTTTTTTAGATGTTTTTCTGGGACGTGTAATCTGGCTTTCCTGTTCTTGATCATTACCAGCCAGATCTAAACTCTCTTGATTGTAGATTTATGCAAACAAATAACTTCCTCAGAGTATTATAGCCTTCTGTTGTCTTCTATGGTCATCCAGGTTCTTCTGACAAATGTACCAAACTGGCCACGCCAAATAAGGTTTTTACTATTTCTTATAGAAATATTTTTTTTTTTTTAGCCTAATGATGGCCACGTTCCCTGGAGATTTCCTTGTACTTCGTATTGGTATTACACAGGTCCAGTTAAAAACAATTCCAACTCAATACCTGATACAGTTTTTCAGTGAATTGTAACAGAAACACAGGGGTATTTGGCTTATAATGGCTTTAATTCCTGAATGCTTAATGTCATATCTTTGTGAAGCATAATTAAAGCTGAAAGTCTACACTTTGAACCCATCTTCATTGTTTTATCTCAGGGAAAACCATTAAAACATGATGTTAAAATATAGATGTGCTTCAATTTTTATTGAGTGTTTAAAGATTTATCAACATGTGCCAGAGGTTTCTTAACATGCATTGGTCTTGTGCAGCGGGGCAGTAGTTTGCAGGCTTGTTCCCTTAAGCGTGGCTGCAGTAACAGCCTCAGTGTGACCTTCATTCCTGTCCCAGTCTGCTCAACCCATTAGTCCAATTTACTCAGCTGTCAAACTCAAAATTCACACTCCCATCCTTTTTGAGAGCAGCAGGTTTAAAGAAGAAAGTAATTTTGCATTCCTCTTGCCTTCCTGCTTTTAAACCTCACAGCCTTTGCAGAAACCTGCTGAATAAACTTTCTTTCTGCTCAGTTGTGAGAAACCAAGCCTCATCCCCCTCTATCAGTGGGAGGATGATTGCAGATGAGTTAGCTAAACACTCTTTTGGCAAGCGGGCACGCCACCGGCTGCAGCGCTGCAGGCGTGGGAAAGACCTAACTCTGACAATAAGCAGCATTTGCCCCCTCTAACTTCTACAAGCTTTGGCTCGGGCGAGTTATCTCTTTCCTCCTCACTTGTTTTCTCTCTGTGAGTGGAGGACTCACAGGAGAGGAGGTCAGCCAGGGAGAGGCCCACAGCTGTGGCTGTGAGGTCCCGGTGTGTTTATTTGGGCAAGCCCAACCATAATAAGCTCCAGCCAGGCATTGCTCCTGAGGACTGGGGCCGTCACCGCTGCGGCGCTTTTCATCCTAACAATGGGAAAGCGCTCTGACTGAGCAGGGAGCTGCACGGCAAGGTTTACCGTATAACAGCTGCCTTGACTGTGGGGGAGGAAGTGCGGTGCAGATGTGGACTGCACGGATGGTTCATGTTCCCACACCTACTCCTGTCGTACAGTTGTTCACCCCTGCTCCACTTGCCAGTGAATGAGTTCCTTTGTTTAGCATGCCTGCTGAGTGGAAACACCACAGGGCCGCGATCCAGAATGAGTACAGTGAAGTATTTCTGGAAATTGGTTACATACAGTGTAAAATGTGAATTAGCAGAGCTGCGTTCATAGTTATAAAATACCTTTTTGCCTGCTACCTGTGTTGTCATAGGCATCTTGATGTCATGATGTGAAATCATTTAGATTTTTGTTGGAGATCAGCGTTTGTCTGCTGAGAAAGAATAAAAAGCTCAAAGCAAAGCACAGTAAAAGTATGTTTCCTCAAAGCCTGATTACAGTTGTTACCGTTCACTGTGTTAACAGATGATACAAAGACTTAGGGCCGTAAAATGCATGAGGTCAGTCTTTGATTCACCCACCTGCTCTGCTATCGCTCACAAGATCTGCACTGGGCGTCTTCCGTCCCTTTTTATATGCAGAAAACAACATCCTTATCCAGCTTTACACACCTCTTTATTGTGTAATGACCCCCTGTTAAAGGAATCAATCAACGCCATGCAAGAGTGCACAGGTATGCCTCAGGTTTCCCATGCCTGGATGACTGACAGCTGACCACCCAGCTGCCCTCTTTTTTTGTGATTTATCAATCCTCTCTGCCGTAGCCACTCTTCTACAGCTTTCCTCATTACTTATGGGGTTGTTAAGTGGACAGGTGATGTCCTGCTTATCTCGTTCCATGTTAAAAGTTAGTTTGACTTATATCATTACTGTACTAATAATAGAGACCTCCTCCTTTTGACCTCCCTAAATTCCTCATCATTTCTTATCCCACTCTTCCTTCTGCAACGTCTTCCCAACTGCTCTGTCAGCACCCTATGTAAGAGTCCTAAATGCATTTGCTTGTTGAGACCCCTCTCAGGTCCATCTGTGGGGGAACCACAAAAAAAACCACGTGTCAGCAGAGTGGACAGACCCAGCAGGTGCAGGGGCCGGGGCTCGAGGAGGGGCAGCTGTCCGTCAGGCTTGCTATATCCAAACAAAGTCCACACCACATATGGCTATTAGATCAGTGCCTGATTTATTCAAGCCCAAAGTGCTGTCTGATTTTATGTTGACTATAATTTCATTGGGAATTTCATAAAATTGTAATTCGGTTTCCTGTTATTATCGTCTCTGTCAAAGTCTTCACTGCCAATTCTTGTGTGTGTGTGTGTGTGTGTGTGTGTGTGTGTGTGTGTGTGTGTGTGTGTGTGTGTGTGTGTGTGTGTGTGTGTGTGTGTGTGTGTGTGTGTGTGTGTGTGTGTGTGTGTGTGTGTGTGTGTGTGTGTGTGTGTGATCATGGCTGCAACAAGCAACAGATGCCAACATGCAGTATCTGCCACATCTGCCAGCTCTCATCTGCCTCCAGTTTGTTCTACCTGCAGGATCACTTCAGGGGGCCTCAATTCTTAACCATTACCCCCCACTTCTTCTGAAATTAAAATGCAAAAATGCAGACAGCCCTATGAGATTGTTTTACATAATTTGCTGTCCTCCCCATGCACCAAACCCTATAGCTAACCTAAACCATCACTCTCAGCTCTGACGGCAAGTGGGTGACTCCTGACAGGCCGCATTGATCTCCTGGCTGGGAAAGAGATTGGCTTGACAATGGAGAACATGTGTCCGTTTTAGGACAAGCCTTAACTTGTCTGACCCCCTCCTCACACACACACACACACACACACACACACACACACACACACACACACACACACACACATGCAGTCATTTGGGATGCGCCCACAGAAAAGCCATGGTAAAGAGAGCAAATTCATCTCCTAAGGCAGCAGTTCAAATCCTGTTTTTCCTTGTCTGACTAAGGAAGGAAGAGATGGTTTTGCCTTACTTTGAATAGTAAATAGAAACATTTGTCTTTGATTCACCAATCTGCAGTGCTCTTTATGTTTGATGGGTCCTCTTGGTGGGTTACATTTAGGGCTTCTTGGGGGTTCCTTTAGAGCGGCAGCACCGGGCAATGTGCTTTTGTCTGTGTGTGATTAGGTATTTCTGTTCCATTTCAGCGTATGCCATGTGAACACCAAATAAGAGCCAGCCCAGTTCTGAAATGTCTTTGATAGATGATATGAATAGTTAAATTCTCGGATGCAGCTTTGAAATTGCTCATTCAAGTTATTATTAATAACAGGGATCATAATGAGTATATGGCTACGCAGGGAGATGGTTTAGTTTAGATTTGGCTGTAACAAATATCGGGATTTTTGCGGCATTACAAGACATATTGATTGTCTGAAAACGTCTCAGTTTTACGCTCATGTACACTCAGAGCAGAGCTTTGCGTGCCTGACACACAATTGGCCTCAGCACATGGTGCATTTGACTCTGTCTGTTCTGGGCTTTCATGTGTGAGAAAGGCACGAAGAAGCGATTCCCTTGGTAAACTGGATGGAGGATCTGGCAGATAGTGCTTGTGCAGCTAAGGCACCGAAAGGCTTTGACTCCGTTGTGCAAAATCTATCAAAAGAATGGCCAGTCCGTGTTGTTCTGCATTTCTGCAGATCATGAAAATCCCTGTGCTGATTCCATCTTTACACAGTTGTTGAAATTTGGATTTTTATCGGTAAAAGAAGACATTCTTGTCTCAAGCCATGTTATCCAGTTCCGTTGGGGGTTCACATGGCATTTCCAGACCAGAAGGGATGTATAAGATCAGATGTTTGAACCACTTCCACTGATGTCTTCCCACAATAAGGCGCAGTACTGTAGTAGCACAGTGTGGTTGCTCACAGATGTCAGAGTTTCTCACTGTGTCTTTAAGGGTGACCACAGCTACCCAAAAAGAAAACCCTCTAAGTTTTGATCAGTATGTGAAACTTACAAGTGTGAAACGTTGGAATGTAAATCCAGAAGATCTGTGGAAGATTCTGGTGCTAAACTTCAGCTCTAGAAGAACAGCTTTAAACACAATACAAAAAGAATGCTGTTTCAAATGACATGACATGTCAGACTTTCATGTCTTCACCACTGCGGGAAAAGGAATATTGAATTTCCACGGCTCTGGTTTGCACGTCTTCGCTGTCGCTGCTTCTGAAGTTAGTACTTTGGCACTGATTGCCTCTCAGTTTTGACATGAAGCTTGCACATGTTGGTGTCAGCGAGCTAGAATGGGTCAGATCTACTCATCAGTGTTAACGTCTGTGAAGTGCACGCTGAGCTAACCACTCATTGCTTAAGGATGAAAGGTGATAAACCTCAGGAATGACATTCAGCGTCAGACTGCTTGTGCCCGCAAACATAGTTAATAGTGTGAACGTGCCACTTCTCACCAGTGACAGCCTCTTCAAATTAACTAAGCTCTAATGTTTGGAAAAATTATGAAGTCATAGCAAGTGCTGAAGCTCATACACATGCAAGCGGTAAAACAAAGCTGGAGAACAGTTATAATGGTGGGTCTTTGAAGTGTCATTTATAAGTAGAGGCCTGTGACCTGAAATTACGGGTCAGAGACAGTGAGTTGGTTAAGAAATTAACATCCAGCAGGTGTAATATTTCTGACTGAACATCTGCTTTTCTCTTTTGTTGAGTAAATTGTTTGGTTAGTAGCCACGTACAGCTTGTTCAGTGGGTGATTTGATATAAATCTTGAAATGTAAAACTGAGAGAGATTGAAATGTCTAACAGGATTTTCCAAAATAACTTTCAAACAGCAAAACCTTCTCAACTTGTACTGAAATTGCAAGGGGCAAACACAGCCGGACAACAAGTAGTCTGCATGCTGTTTTAACTGCTAAAGAGAAAGAGTACAAAATATCTCACATTAGTGTAATACAGTAGATAGTGTATATCATGCAATAACTGTAATATTTTATTCTTCAGTTGTCACTAGCATTGCTAGTATATCTGGCTGTCTTATGCAAGTGTTTTATGTACAAGACATTCCTATAAGGCTAATTTAATATCTCAAGTGTAACAACTTAATGTCCGAATTACATGCTCTAAAAGGTTAAACATGTAGAAAAGGGACATTTTCAGTTCCTTCCAATAACTAATGATGATGAAAGGAGCGGAAGGGAGTTTGAATGTCCATTTTTGGCACACTAATATTAATTATTATGGTGTTATGAAATGCTGGCATAATAAGAGAACCTTAATAACATCTCTGTGCAGTCTTAAGCATAGATTTATCAGTTTAGATAATTAGTCACTTAGATAGACCTGAGTTACATTAAAATTCACTCCCTGTACAGACCAACCCCCTTTTTTGTACCAGGCTCCAAATATGTTTATTTCTGCTGTAAAACTTGACATTTTAACATAAAAGTCAATCGAGACCGACACACTTTTGGAGCCAAACTCTAGTGGTCATTCATGGTGACATTTTAGCAATCTTGATCTAGCGTCTTGAGTAAAACCTAATGAAACTATCGTTTTTTGCACATCCCATGGAAACATGGAAAGATAAAATGCATTGATTAGGAAATACATGCTTTTTGTGTAGAGGTGTGCAAGCTACTGTATGTACTGTATGTGTTCATGTTTGCTCGTGCTCTTGACACATTTGGTTATTATGCTGACTCATAAAGCAGTAGTTCACAGCACAGTTTTGTTTTGATCAGTAGCACATGTTCAGTTCCTGTCCTGTTGCAGCTGTAGCTATTTAGTCATTCCCACGCCGATAATGGATATTTACTTTCATCTTATTTGAGCTCTTCTAATTATAGGTTCACGTGTGTCATTAAGGGACTAGAGTTTTATGTTGCTCTTAACTTCCATTATCTCTAGATCTTAGATAAAAGTATCCATTCTGACGCTGCTCTTTTTGTGTAAACATGCTGGATAACAGTATTTTGATTCATCTCATTTTTTGGGAGGCTGAAGCTAATTGACGACATCCCTCCGTGCGTCACACAACACCAGAAGCTGAAATGTAGTGAGCATGAGTGTGTGTGAAATCGCAAGTGTTCCAGTGAGAGGTAGGAGTGTGATGAGAATCCCTTTCATCCTTCTGTGACATGAAGTTTATACTCTGATGAAAACATTGCAGCTCCGAGTTTCATACTGTATCGAATTGTGAGTTAATAAGATTTTTTTAAGCAGTTTTACTCCCTTTCTCTAGTTTACTTCATTCCATTTCCAGATCTTAATTTTTAAATAAATGTCACAATTTTTTCTATTTCAGGAGGCCCTCACCAGCTATCTCTCAATCACATCTGTGACCTTTGATAAACCACAATCAGAATCAGAATCAGAATGTTTTTAATGGCAAAATGTACATACACAGGAATTTCACCTGGCGTAACAGTGTCCCTCAACATTAAATAAAGATACATAAAGAAAAAAGAAAAGATCACATTAACCAGTCATTGTCTGATGGTCAGCTCCATTCAGAGCCTCAGCACATAACAAAATAACATAACAGTGAACCAGCCACTACTACAAACAGATGCTTCTAATTAGTTAAGGTCCAAGTGAACAGTTCAGAGATGCCGATTCCCATGCATTTGTTCAGAGTGGGAAACATTTTATTTATGTTTTCTTGCTGAAATAAATATAATTCTTCATATTGTTGAGGAGCAATAGTTTAATCACTTGCCCTATAGTTTCCTTAAAAAAAAAAGATTAACTTTATATATTATAGTTTTCTAGAGACCTGGCTTTCTAGCAGGAAATTTGGTTTTCGTGTGACACCAACTCTCTCATGTCCAGGATCAGGTACCTCTCACAGGAGGAAATGGAGTTAAAAATAGAGTGAGGAAGGAGACCAATGTAAAACGTTGTACCACTTTTTACAGTAACAAGCTCAATGTATTGTTTAATTTTTTTTTGTCTAAAGATGAAAAAAATTAATAGCCATAATGTGGCTTTAAATTTGAAACATTAGTGCAAAGGCGATAGAGTGATTACTTTTCCCCCAAAGCAGTAGCCTACAAAGAAACTTTTGCAAATTTTAGCTTGACGAGAGTCCAGAGTTACTTTGAGAGGCTTGCCGATAGCAGTGACGAGAGACAGCGGCAGATGGACAATACTTCTGTGTGGAGTTTGCATGTTCTCCCCGTGCTTGCGTGGGTTCACTCCGGATGCTCCGGCTTCCTCCCACAGTCCAAAAACATGCGTAGTAGTTTAATTGTTGATTCTAAATTGCCCGTAGGTGTGAGTGTGAGTATGTCTGGTTGTTTGTATGTGGCCCTGCAATGAACTGGCGACCTGTCCAGGGTCGCCTGAAAATTAGCTGGGATAGGTTCCAGCAGACCCCCATGACCCTGCAAAGGATATAGCAGGTATAGATAATGGATGGATGGATGGATTTTAACATGAAATTTAACATTGGCATATGCAGTTTCGGATTAATATGATCGGTCAGTGGTCTAGAAATCTAGACGTACCACTAGCAAATTAAAATGTTCTGTCCAGGAATGTCTAGCTAGCATCTGTTGAAGTTCATTTAATATACCCAAAAACCATAGGAGCCAATCAAATCAGTCTATGTGTAGACAGAATCTTTGAGTGGGTTTAAAGGGGACATATTATGAAAAACACGTTTTTTCTTGTTTTAACATATAAAGTGGTCTCCCCTCACCCTGCCAGCACAGGGGAGACAAAATAGTCTGTGGTCTGTGACCCCCGCCTTACAGAATCCCCCAGTGTCACGTGATTTTTTTTGAGCCGATTAAAATCTGCGCCTAGGGTGACGTCACCCGAGACGCAGAGGTTTGGCCTCTGCTGCTAAAACCACGCCCACAACCAGCTCTCTCCGTCGGCTCGAGCGTCTGCCATTGTTTACAAGCGGTGGCTGTTTGAACAGCGAGGGAGAGTAGAAATGAGATTTTGCATCGACATTTACCCTCATAAAAGGATCAGTTCCCACAGCACGGACCGGGCAACTGCACATGAGTCAGCGGTAAGTTCCTTTTTTTTAATGTTATTTGTATGATCTTTGCATGGGCTAAGTATTTAGCTTAGCTCCGGAGCCCCGGCGCCGCATACGGAGCTGCGGGGGCTGCTCACGGACCGGACCGTCGAGGAGCCCCCGGGTTCCGGAGCTCCGAACCCGGGGGCTCCAGGCTCGGGGCTCTTTTAGTACCGTAATACATTTTTCTTCTGTGGTTTCAGATCTTTCAAGTACCTGGAGCTGTTCACATTCAGAAGACGCACGGTCCTTCCTTGAGCCAGCAATAGTGCATACATTTTATTTATATATTTTAACAATAAAGTTGCCATTTGTGAAAATTCAGTGTTGTGATTTCTTTACAGTTAACATGATTCATTTGTCTTGTAACATGAGAAGTGAAATGATGAGGAATTGGAGTAAATAACCGTGGTGTACCTGTTTAGAATTAAATTCAATCTTCCTGTTTGAAGACGAGGTGACTAAAGGCTGATTTATGGTTCCGCGTTACACCAACGCAGAGCCTATGGCGTAGGTACCTGTCGATTTAACGCAGAACCGGGGACACGCTTTGCTACGCAGCCGCTGCTCTTCTGCCCAGAGCGACGCTTTGTCTCCTCCTCTGCTACAAGTCATTCAAGCAGCCAATCAGCGCAGAGCCTCATTATCATAGCCCCCCCCACCCTGAAAATGCAGCACAGAAAAAGGCTTTAGAAGCGGAAAAAATAAAAACATGGCCCAGAGACTGAATTTCTGATTTATGTAGAAAAAACAAGCTTTAGATTGTTTTTAAGACATTCAAGGTCTGTTTAAAATATACATTAAATGCCATAATATGTCCCCTTTAAGACAATGTTGGCAGAGTGGCAACGTTATGGCTGCAGCTGAGAAATAGCGTCCATTTGAATCAGCTTTGACATCGACGGTAAAAGATCCAGATATTTTCTTTGAAAAGTGAACAGAAGACAACACTTTTTTTGCAAGGTATTTGCTGTTTTGCCACCAGGCTATGGCTAAAATTTAATTGACTCTTCTACACAGCACAATCTCCCATTGACTCGTTTCCATCACTCTGACTACGTCACCTTGTTCCTCTGATTGGTTGTAGCGCTAACCAACTGCGTGTAAAGGTAGTTTGATAAACAACCGCCCCTTAAATGGAGAGCTCCAATGGATCGTTTTCAGAACCCACATCCTTCTGGATGTGTGACTGAACTATCAGGCTAATTGGTCAGATAATCACTCTGAAATGACAGACTGACATGCTGTAAGTTTTATTTTGTCTCTTTGAGGTCTTAATTGTGTCGTTAAATGTCTTTAAGTAAAGAAATTCAATCTTGCAAGTTTTCAAACATTTTATAAGTTACAAAAGATATGTAAAATACTCAATATAAGTTAGAAAAGTTCAATATGAGTTGTTTTTTTTTAAATGTCGGACATGGTCTTAACGAAGTTGTGACAATATTAAATATGTTATCACTTAAGTTGATGACATAAGTTTAGTAGATGACCATCCCAGGATGCTTTTATGTTCATACTACATTTCAGTGCCAGGTCTTAACAGGGTCGGGGATTTAATGAGTTTGCTCTGCAATTAAGGTTAAAGATGTTTTTTTTAACTTTTTTGGAACTGGCACCAGAACCATTCCGCACCTAACATCCAGTAATGCTGATTGAAAGGGATAAAATGTCCTCTTTGTCGTCTTAACACATGTCCAAGATAGCATCAAGCATTTCATCCTCACTTGTGATGTACCACTTTGGCATCAGAGATGTTGATATTTAGAGAAAAATAAATGGCCTTGTTAAACAAGGATAATACAATTCTGTGCTTCTGCCGTGGAGCGCTCTAGATGTGGACGGATGGTATGCATTATGCTGCTAAATCTCGCAGCAGTTCAGGGGTGATGAGCTTGCACTCTGACATTCTCCATCTCCTTTCTACCACAGATCAATTGAGCTTTGTCCACACAGGAAGGTTAACCTCTTACTCCTCAGTGTATATCAGAGCTTTAGCATGAGCCATGTCAGGTCAAACCTGAGATGTGGTGCTCATGCTGTCTTTCAGAGATAAAGCAATCCAACCTGTACTGGGGCTGCGAGATGGCAGAGGGATGTGTGAAACATTAGTGTGAGAGGGCCAGCGGCTCTGCAGAAGCTCAGGGAAACGGGAGTCGGCCAGCTGTAGATCTAATATCACCTTTGGTTCTGGGGAAGCCTACATAATATGATGCACATGTGCTAGATCCTGTCTGAACGACTGCTTGTGTTTATGGTTTTCGCTTCTACTTAATGTACTTAACGAATAGCAGGAATACTGCATATTTTGATGCCTTTTAAAAAAAAATTGTAAGTAATTTATTCTAAAGAATTGCAGGTAATGCCACTAACCTGCATGTATACAGGTTGTGCATAATGGAATGTCTGATCGAAGTAAAGCCTCGTCATTAACATATACTTTATCTCTAATTAACTCTCTTGTGGTTACTGATTGACCCTGTAACACCTGAATGGGTATGCCAGAGGTTTTACCAGTCTCACTGAGGGAGAACAGGTCTTTTGATATAAATCCTCCCTGAGTCTCCAACTTAACCACCGGGTAAAACGAAGTTATAATGCAACCCATGCTGACACCGTTGAGCAGAGATTATTCCAAAAGTGGAGTATTGTTGAGAGCACATCACCGTATCCTTAGCGCCTTTCTGGGTAATTCCAATTTGAGTACCTGGGATTCATTCCATATCCCTTGCTCAGCAACTAAAAAAGCTATGCTTTGATGGCTTAAAATTAATTACTAATTTACCGAGTCTATAACGCAATCATTAACTCCAGCTTAAGCTGCACGCTGATGTCTAATGCCAACTTAGGCTGATCATCAAACAATTTTAGTGTTAATTGGGAAATGGCGGCTAGCCAGTTAGGAAAATAAGGTGCAGGAGCGAAGTGGCCATCTAGGATGTTAAATCCACATAATAGCGAAGTTTCTCTTAATTAGGGAGTTCTCTTTTGTCTGAAGTTTTCCACTCTTATAATATGTCTATACTTAAATTATCAGGAGGATTGTGTTTCGTTGCTTGGTTAGTGAACTGTACCATTGGACCTGAGAGACTTATTACTGGAGGCTCAGCGAGGGCTTTTGGGAGCCACATGCCTGGATTGTTCAAAATGCTGGTCTCCTGAGGAGAGGTTAAGCAGAAGAGTCAGCACCTCCCTGGGAGCTGCAGACTTGCTCTCTGTCACCATGTCATCCATCCTGGAGCCTAATCGAGTTATCATATCAACAAATCTCCCATCAGGGGCTCCACATATGGCACTTTTAGAAAGACACCCACGGGGGAACAACAAATTTTGAACTGCAGGGCATTGCTAAGCAAAGAGCCGAGGCACCTGTAAAGGTCTCCCCTCTTCCTCGCGCTCCTGCTGGGCATCACACTGCTCTCTGGCCCCTAGTCAGTCATGGAGCAAAAGAGCCGGGAAGCGGGAGCCTTAGTTAATGCTTTTCACAATAGCATGAGGACAACAATGGAAGCAGTTTATCACAGAGAGTGTCAATAAATTTAAAAGCAACCCACGAACAATTAGCTGAAAGGGCACCAAGGTTTCATGGCAATAGGCCTCAGCTCTTCCAGCCAACGGAGACAAACTGTCCACCCACGTTCAAATGGCAGCTGGTTCTGCCCAGAGAGTATGTCCACAGTGGTCCTGTGGATTGTTGCCTGACCTTTAAGTGTTTCCCCCCCAAATAAACCACACGCTGGGCCATTCTGCTAGTCACAGGTTGGTTTATGACTACTTAGATGTGCAATGTCACCTAATAGTTTGTATTTATGGTCATATAGAATTACGTAGTTTGTTCATTTCACATTATTTGTAGTGCAGGCCAGCCATCTGTTTCCCTTGATGTTGTTTGATGTCAAAGCCGATTGTTTACTTTTTGACTTCGTGAAGATAATTTCTATCTTTTGAATATTGATTTTATAAACTACCTTCTCAATTGTGTGCTCCTGGTTTTTCCAAAGAAGACTGAAGAGAGTCATCAGCAAATCCTGGACAACATAATCTTGTCTTGATTTTATTTTTGTCAGATCACTTTAAAAAGGATTTGTTTGCATCGTCTCTGCAGCCCTAAAATGATCCAACATGGAAAAACATGCCATCTTTGATTTGGGAGAGAGGGTATGAGGTCCATCTGTTCGTAATACCCGAACAAGAACAAAATGTCCTTCAGGGCAGTCAAGCTTGCCTGTTTTCCATGACCAGAAACCTTGTGAGGCTCTAAACTTATTTCTGAAGTGTCCTGGTTTGATGAAATCACTTAAATATGTTGGCAAGCGATTAACAATTTGTGACAAGACGACAGATCAAGCTTGGGTTTCACTTTTGGCAACGTGTACTTTGAAAAACCACATTACCGAAGATGAGAGCTATCCCAGGTTTTGTTCATTAGCAAAAAGCTTCAGGGGAAACATGCAAAGGAAAAATGAAAGATGACTCATTGGAATTGGACTTATAAATAAGGTAATTTTTCAACAAAAAATAAATAAATTCTTGAAGTTCGAGTCAGGCAATTGTGATGTGAGATAAGCCAAACACGAACATATTGTGCCTTTTGAAAACTCAAAAACTCTGGTCAGATTTCCGTGCAGCCTTTTAGCATTCATTTCATCCAGCACATCCATAAATCATTTGTCTGAGCACCGCTGCTCCCCACTGCTGACCAGATCGACCCATTGGCCAGTGACCAAGCCTGTGTCCGGACAAGGCCCTGACCCATGAACCTTGGCCGAAGCCCTTGGGCCAATGGGGCGAGGCCGCTAGAGCTACGACCCCGGCAGCCAGGGCTACCTGCTGCTCTGGCATAATGCAATTGGACACAGCCATCAGAATGATGAAGCACGTTGAATTCTCCACGCTGACCACTCCAATGGCTGCTGCTGACTACAGCACCCAACACTGCATCCTCTGAAATGGAAGGAAACGTCCCTTTTGATAATGTATCACAGATGCTTTTTGTTGCGTGTGTTTTTTTA
Organism: Cololabis saira; assembly: GCF_033807715.1. NCBI lineage: Eukaryota > Metazoa > Chordata > Actinopteri > Beloniformes > Belonidae > Cololabis > Cololabis saira. The sequence goes on from NC_084599.1 coordinate 25,386,808, forward strand.
CTTCAATTTGTGTTTTAAAGTTCCTTATATGCTGTAAATAAGGTGTTAACCAAAAGCCCTCTTAAAGTGAAGTCCAGCAACATAACTTTAAGTGCCAAAAATAATGCCTTTTTTCAATTATTTCAAGTGCGTCTTAATACACCAGCCTTTCATTACTGCATTTGTAAGCCTTGCAGGTTTTCCTCAGCTCTTACTCATTTATTCACATTGTTATTTTTAATGCTACATGGGCCCAAACTCAGCCTCCTGCTGACATTTTCTCCCTCTGTCTCCACCTCTGCTTTGTTAATGGCATGAGGTTCACACTGGTAGTATAATTACAAACACTGGACCAATCCAAAAAAAAAAAAAAAGACTCTGCGGGACGCTAACCCTGTGAAGCCCAAATCGCTGCTTGACAATTAATAGAAAAGATGTGCCAGTGATTCCCTGCTTGGCTCTGTGTAAACTGGGGACAAACTAGTGTATTTATCCAGGTGCACCCCCACGTCCCATTCCCTCCCAACAAACACACCTGAGGGACCCCCTTTAAGTCAACACAATTAGCATCCTCCATCCCTGTGGAGTTAAACTCTAAGTGCACATAAATGCATCCAACTGACAGGCAGCTTAGTTAAATGACTTTTTTTGGAGAGCAGGCTGAGTCTCTTTGGGCTTACAGGAAGGCTAAGTGAATTTCAGTGAGAACATTTGCAGTACAGCGTGAGAAAGAGAAGCACCTGGGTATAGCTCACCTTACAGTAAGTCACACAAAATACCTTGCACAGAAATAAATTAGAGTAACCATTATCATAGATTCATACACTTTAATTTCATTGTGTTTTATTGCTGGAGGCTGGATACAGAGAGATAGATATAATGTGGCACAATTCAGGGTAATTTCACCAGCGTCATGAAGATGAGAGTAGCTGCAAAACAAATAAATTGTATTTTTGTGATACAAAATTGTTGTCTGTTTAGAAACTGCTGCTATAAAAATGGCTGTGAGCATTCACAGAATTAGCGATGACTGTCACTGCTGTCATCTTTTATCCCCCTCACATCACTTACAAACATAACAGGTTGCATCACAGTAACTTCATCCATTCTATAAAAGCTTGTTAATTTGGTATTTTAAAAAAAGAAATACAAATCTAGTGCCATAAACCCCCACAGACAAAGACTTTCTGAAATAATGAATACAAGAGAAAAGTCACAGTTGATAAATCTGTATTCTTGTAAATACGGATTTGAAATCTTGGAGTCATGAACGCAGGACCCTGCACCTTGGCATAATGTTCTCAGTCCTGAGGGACCTCAAGCTGCTTAGTAACTATTAAAACAATAAACATTCAGATTGTTTAAAGCAGCACAATGTAACTTTTCCACCTTAATATACTGTAATATTTCCAGAGTCATTGTGATGGTACATCAACTTAGCAACGAAGCAGCAAAAAATCCGAAGAAAATAAAAGTTTTAACGGAGAAGGCGAAAAAAAGGAAGCGGGAGAGTAACAAGCTAAATGCCCGGACAAGAATAAACATTGGCCCGGAGTTCACTCGCTGGCGTGAGCTGAAGGACGAGGAGGGATGTCCGACCGATGGGGATTTATGGGGATAAAACAAGAGACAGAATTGTTATGATACAAATGTAAATGTAGAGTTCTATGTTCAATAAGAATCAAAATTAGAATGTTTTCACATTCGTCTTGGGTTTTGGTAATTCTAAAATTACTGACAATATCAACAACAGACAGAATAATAATAGTGATCATGAAATTGTGTAATTAGCAATGAGGAAGCTTTATAAAATAATAATACAATTGAATAGAATTACAGCACTAGAGGAAAGAATGCAATGCAAAGAAAATGTATAGAACATTTCTACTATTTTTCCTGAGAACTGTACAATTGTGCAGGGCTGATCTTCAAAACATTCAGTCATTCACAGGTTATAAAGTATTTTTTTATTTTGTCAGTAAGTATGTGGGACTACTAATTTATGACGATGTGCCTGTAAAAAACGTGACAGGAAAAAGGTGCAGTAGAACAAAACCAGAGCGTTTGTAGTTTGTGGCGCATTATCTCACTGAAACAGGACAGGGGGGCGGGGGTGACTTCACTAATAAAACCAAGTTGAAATTTGTGATTTTCAACTTCGTCATATTATATTGTTTAGCCAAAAATAGATACATTACCTCTTCGCTATCCATCCTGCAAACGACCGCTGGCAAAAGTAGTTTTGAAAGTCCGTCCCGTCTTCTTTCATTCAATATCAAAACAAATGCACACGACGGGGACAGGATCTTTCCGGCAGTACGCGCTGGTGCTCATGGGAAACGTAGTGTTCTTTCTGGTAAAGCATTACCGCTTTTGTCCAAAGGAGCCGCCAAACTCAACAAAAGCTGAAAGTTACATTGTGCTGCTTTAAATGACATAAGTAAGAATAGATAGATAAATAAATAAATATTGCATCAGTCTCAGTGAACTCATAGTTTTGAAATACATGTAAACATCCGAGTTCAAATGAGATTGAACTAAACTAAATTTACCATAGTTTGACTGCCACACCCAGATAATGAGATAGAAGTCTAGCTAATCCTGGCATGTAGACAGTCAGCTGGACTGAAAATCGCTTACTCGCTCTCAGAATGCTCAACAGTTTTCACCCTGGGCTTTGACATAACAGACAAAGCTGATACAGATAAGACAAGAAAACACAACTTCCTTTCAAACGCAATGATGTATACAGGAATGTCTGCTGTGATTGGATAACACCCTCTTGTTGGACGCTTTCATATCAATCAAAGTTGGGCCAAGCTCAACTTTTGGACGGTGTGTCTGGAAGGGATACCATCCCAAGATACTTTGCCCAGGTGTTGACAATACCTCCCTGATTTCCATAGAAATTGAATAGGACTCATGTGATAAGAACAATTGGACGTGCAGTGGACATCACCTGTAACAGGTTAACCAAAAAAATTCAATGCCACCAGGTAAAGTTTTGCACTATAGTGGAGATATACTTTGGTTGGTAAATTGTTTCTTTTCATACAACTGTACATTGGGTCAAAAAAAAAAAAACTACACAAGGCAAAAATAATAAAATGGCCTTTTGTGGTTAAAGCCATTCCTTGACTAAACCGTACAGGACATTTACTGACCAATGCAGGATTGAACACCTTACACTTTACCATTACTCTTAAAAGGTAGATCTTAGTGAGTTAGCAGATTTGGATATCAGTGTAAATAGGATTATATTACTAAATACAGATTTCTCAGAAATGTCTTAAAAGTACAAGAACATGCACAAAAGTTGCCGTTAAGGAAAACTTTATTGGAACATTACTTTTATGCCGTCATATATCCAAATTCTGATTCACTGAAACACAAATGTTTTTTTCTTGCTATTCTTTCATCTATTTCAGGAACTTTTGTGTATATTTGTTCTGGGGGGAAAAAACTCCCATAAAGCATTTAATTATTTATCTATATTCATTTTCCAGAATTTTACTTGTTTTAGTTGCTGTATTTTTAAAGACTGATTTGAATTTGTATAGGATTTTATTTCCTTTGGCAAAAAAAGTGGGATCTTACAAAGTCCAAAGTTTGACCTCAGTATGAAATTGGCCATTGTGTTATCTTTGAAAACCCAGCAATTGTCTTGAAAACATTTTCTATATGGACCAGTAGATCTCATTACTCATCTCTTGGAGAAGTTTAGTTCTGGGTCCTGTCTCTTTGAAGGGGGGTTAGCTTGGTGAAATGTCCTCTGTCTTTTGCTATGGACCTGAGTTTCCATTGCAAGAGAGATGGAGGTGGGTGTGGTATTATGTCCTAAAAGGCCAATCTGGACGGACAAACCGATGGCAGCATCTGCCTGCTTTGTCAGCGGAGGAGAATTTAATGGAAGGACTGAGCGGCAAACTTTCAACAGGATCAGATGAGGACAGAGATGGATGGATTAGAGGTCATGGGCTTCTTTTGGCCAATAGGTTCAACTTCTTATCGCTAGCCCTCACTGTTAAATCGATTGGTTGTGGGGCATCAGTCTTCAAATAAACCCAGGTCACCGCTTTCTTCTCCATCCTTGGCACACAGGCAAAGTGTTGTCAGCCTTCATGTATGTGCCAGTGTATGGAGATGGATGAGTGTACAACGTCAGTGCAAAATAGTTCAAATAAAATACAATTTTTGGGGCAAGTTTAAGATTTCTTTTCTTTAAGGTAGTCTGCATTAACTGAGATGCATTATTGTTTTCTTTTAGGGGAGCTGTTAAATAGGAGATTAAGGAGTTGAAGGTAAAACATACCTTGAATGGCAATCTAACTGAGGATTTGTGCTTTTGTTGTGTGGAAATGATTTAATTTACCACCAATGAATTATAGTGTAAGTGCATTTTATTTATGGAATTACAGTTAGTCAAAGAAAGAAAAGTTATTGTTTTTTTCACCAGGTCACATACTACTTTTAATTCATTTGCACATTTAGGCAAGTTTAAAGTTGATTAATTATTTTTTCGACGTTAAACCAACCAACATTCACAGTACTCAAGTGAAATACCATGGCAAAAACCAATTACCGGTATACACCTCCTATTCTTTCTTGATCTTACTTACCTAATGGGTTTGACTTGAAAGACTTTGAGTTTGTGACAACATGAAATAAGACAACAAGAAGACAAGTAAGTGGAATAGATTGTTAACCAATATGCATATATTATATTCACATTTTTGTATTTCTTCCTCTCTTTCTAAGGTTACATGCCATAATATGTTAAATAACTGTGATTCTTTCTATTATACTCCTGTTAATAAAAAACTTTGATACAAGAGGAAACAGTATTTAAAAGCAGGAAGTCCTTTTGAACAAGCACGTGTTGCAGAGTGAACCGTAGAAAACAATCCTGAAAACAAGATAGCATTTATTACTTGTACTTCACTGATCTTGGAAACAAAGATATTTTGCTGATTTCTGAAATATAATTTTGAACAATGATGTTACATAGAATTTAACAATTTAAAAAAAAGTATACTCTTCTCAGGATATTTTACATCCCTGCTATAACTGCAGAAGCTGTTTGGACCATCTAGCGCAGGTGATAGATGGCTGTTGTAAAAACATCATGGGAATATCTTTCATTTTCATCTAAACCAGATCCCAACATCATACAATGTGAACAGCTCAATGAACACTGTCATGCTGGTCTGCAGGTGATTTTCTGACAGTGCCAGCTATCCTACAACTCTTTCTACTTAGTAGTTAAATCAAAATGCAACTTAAAATGACACCAATCATTTTTGGTGGACATTTGGTGGAGTTGTGGCAACCAAGGGTAAGACATTTTTTTGTATGTGCAACCTGGGTCACACAACGGTATTACAGCTACTTACCTTGATCTCACTTTGCAAAACTGGCATCCCAATTTGGCCTCTTCTCACTAAACCCTAACCAGGACCACATTTTTTTCCTGCACTGGTTCTTTTTTAAAGACATAAAACCTACTAAAGGGTTCCTTTTTTTCATGTCGTGTTGTTTGTTTACCATCAGCACATGCTGACGATGCAATCCTCCATAAGGTTTTAGCCTACAACTCAAGGCGGCTCATCAGTATACAGTCTAAGCGTACCATTCTTGCTACCTTAACTATTGTTAAGCAGATCCAAGTTGTAACTAAAGTGTGAGATGTAATGATTTTCTACAGCTGTGCAGTGTATAGGAGCCAAAAGAAGGGTTAAACTAAGTAAGATGTCTTTAAGGGGGATGGGGAAAAGCTGGCTACAGACAGAAATCAAAGTGCCCTGCAGGGTAGCCATTAGGGCATAAGACAAGGGGAGCCAAGAGGATGTCTACACCCCAGGGATCTAATCTGGATCATGGGCTCTGGTAGTGGAAAATACAAGTTTCACAGCTCCTGAGTTCCATCGGGTTCTAGCAGGTGGTTTCATCGACAATTAGCCCTCCTCATGGCTTGTCTGCTTTTGAGGCTGAATTAAGCCAATGGGAGCGTTAACTCTGGTCCCAGTAGTTTAAACTGAAAGGTCAGCAGGGGCTCATCTTTTTTGGCTTGATTACCTTCATTGTTTCATCCTTTATGTTGGGACTTTAATAACATCTGTATCCTAATTTTATTCAAAGGATCTTTTCATACAATGAAAAAAAAAAGAAAGCTGTAAAACTCTGCATGTGCAAGAAAGATTTTCCAACTGGCCTGGGCAGTGAGTGGTGAGTCAGTCGCGAATGCTGACCGCATTTTTATTTCAGTGACGTGTGGCGTTAAGGCGTTTGGTTGTAGCTTTCCACAAAGTTTACTAGTTCTCATTAGCGGACTCTTCTGTTCTCAGTACTTTTGGCCTATGAACATCTGCCGAGTGCTCTTCTCAGCGTAGTTTTTTGCCGCCTCACCTTTTAATCTTTTGTTTTGAAATCAGCTCTCTTCTTATCTGGAAGCTCTGAGCTGCAGCATGTGAGTGAAATTAATTGCGTGTTAAGGAGAGTGGAATTAACGGCTTGCACCAAAACCTGTGGCCTCGACGGGCTTAGCTGCTCGCAGATCCCCCTGATCCTGCTTGTTACAGGAGCTCGGCCATTGTAGATGGTGAAATGATTGTGTGGTTTAAACCTCTTGTCTCTGTCTCTTTTGTCTTTTAGGGGAGCACAGGGGTCTCTTCTTTTGTCCGCCTACATGTTCCTTTCAGGGGGTATCACAGCTGGCTCTGTTAATTCACTCAGGACATCGTGCGACCTCACCCCCCATGAAGCTACTGTAAATGCATACAGTCTCTCTTGCACACTTAAAAAGACAGCAGAGGGAGGAAACTAAAAGTTGCTTTTTATATTATCATGTACAAAGCTAGAGACTAGTAATGATAGTTTTACAAATTAGGAGCTTGGTTAACTTTCAGCTTTCCAATTACGTGAACAAATGTGAGTGTGGTTTACAAATGATCAGGTTGTCCCTGGGAGTCCCGGCCCTGTGGGCCGTCTAGCCATCTGTCCTCTTTAAAGATGCCGACACATTGAGCTCCACAAATATAACTACTATACAGTTATTCAATTACCCTAAACAGCTTGGTAATGAGTTTATGGTGTCTGGAATGATTGCCCGACACATAAAACTACAGGATCCCCACAAAAAACTGACATGGCTGTAAATATGTATTAACCAGAAAATGGGCCTTGTGTAGGATCATTTAGAAGAAACAAAGAGTAGTCTTCGGACAAAGAGGCAAAATGCAGCAAGAAAGGGGGGATTCTACTTAGCTAATGAGTTGCCCTATAGAAATGTAAAAAAGTGGGTCTTTAGGAAGAACAGTTGGGTCCGATAGACTGTAAAGTGTGGATGTCTAACCATGATGTCCACTGTCTGTTGTAACTATGCAAATTCACCCGGACCTAACAGCTACATCGCAGAGGGTTTTTATTTTTGTACAAAGCAGGGGGGGGGGTAGGTCATCATTGTGAGGAATTGCTGGTAAACCTGGGAGGAGAAAGAAGCTTTGTTAAGTGGTCATTCTTCAGGGGTGTCAAAGAGAAAACCCCTTTCCAGCCGCAAATAAAAATAAAACTCAGAACTTAAGCGATGAATGACCTGCCAATTTCCCCCAGGGTCCTTCAACTTCGTGCTCCACCTCATGAGAAGTGGTCAGCCATTAAGAAGAACTGACAGTGAAACCCTTGTGTCAAGTGAACATCATATGAGGAGACTGACATCAGAGCACACAGAACAGCCTTCCTTTGTAAGTTTTGCTAAGTGTATGAGTGGAGACAAAGGACTTCTTGGAAATATTAAACTAAAAAAGGGCTGTGATGCACTTCCTTGAATAGGGAATATTAGGCACAAATGGTGAAACATCTTAAAACATATGAAAGCGTATATCTGTACACTAATATTTACATTTCTATCTTAAAGTTGCACTATTGAAATAATGCAACACAATAGGCTCTGGGCCAGTCCCTTCATTATCACATCTAAATGGTAGAATGAGGTGGATATCTGTGTTTTTAGGTTGGGGAAGATGGGGACATGAAGATAATACGATAATACTGATTGATATGTTAAACAGCTTTTGCAATTACCCATAACCTCGGTGCGAACTTTGCCTGAAACAATGTGAGTATCTTCAAAGGCCAAGAGATCCCTGACAGGGACCTCCACATGCAAGAAGGAAGCATTAAAGATAAAGGCAGGGAAAAGATATCGTTTTGTCATTCCTTACAGTGACATTGGCATCAAGGGTGCTCCCTCACCTAAACACCATTTTCATGTTGTGTGTGAAACGGAATTTAATTAAGATAAAATGTAAAGCCAACTCAAATTAGAAGGAATCAGTTAACAGACAGCAAAGTGAGAGAATGTGATACAATTTAAAGGCAAATGTAAGATTTATTTCAGATCAACTGTGATGTGTGATTGTCTAACTCGACCTGTGCTGTCGGTACAGGGGCCAGGTTTTGTTTGGTGCCATTTCAAACTATTTTCTTGATTGGTGGTATCAGACATGTGTGAAATACTCCTCCCTGAACAACCATATTCTGCAAGTTTATAGAGCTTAGAACGGTCTGTTCAGCCTGAGACAAAGCTGGATTTAACAGTTATTTGAATGCTAATGTCCTCAGTACCATCTGACACAGAGGACAGATATGTGACCAGAACAACTTCTACCATTTAAAAGGGACCCTGTCCCTTTTTTTTAAATCCTGGGAGGTCTTTTGACTGTTGTAAGTATAAGCACACTGTTTCAGCCTGTGTTCTGGATGGGCTGAGTCTCTCACACACACACACACACACACACACACACACACACACACACACACACACACACACACACACACACACACACACACACACACACACACACACACACACACACACACACACACACACACACACACACAATACAGTAGACTTAAGAAACCTAATCTCACCCACCACGATTCACCCAGATGGATAGATTTCTCTCTCTGTTTTGATGTTTGCTGCTGTTCCCTTAGTCCCAACCTTTAATCACTCTTCGTTTCAGCACACTGACCCCGGCCTGGCCTCAACCCACTTGAGAACGACCTCGACACCTCTTCAAATCTGCTACACCGGCAGGCCCAGTGTGAAGGACAGTTGTGGGACATGAGCCAATCTGCTCTTTGGGGTGTTTGCTGTCTCCATCCTCTCTGTCAGCACGTTGCTTTCTCTGCCACTCTGTTGCTCTTTCAATAAGAGGCAGAGGCTCTTTTGTCTAGGAAGAGTTTAGATGGAGAATGCAAACTGCAGATCAAGCCTGGTGGATGCCAAAGGGGGTCGTTTGATCAACTGATTCTGTTTGAGAAAGGCCTGAATGTCCAGACCTTGAGTCGTGTCCTAACAATTATTCTTTGGAATGGTGTTTGCGCGAATTTGCATAACCAGCCTAAAGAAGATTATTAATGAAGAAGTGGGTTTGGATGGAGTTCATTTGGAGTGAATAGTTTGGCATGTGGATCAAAATAATCCAGTTTTTTAGACTTATTATATTAAAATAGTTTTCTGTGATCACTTTTGGAAAGGAAGTCATTAATTGGTTGACAGTGATGAAAATATGACTTTATTACAATTTGCTTCCAATTTGAAGCCTGTGCTGTTAATGTCTCTATATCTGGCACCTTAGACCCATAGTTCTGCATCTATTGCTAATTTTGATTTGCTGCTTGTAGCAGTCTCCTTCAAAGTAACATGGCACAAATGAAATGCTCATGTGATGCTGTCACTGCTCACCGCCGCTTGTTTATGAATAAGTGGCTTAGTTCCAAATCAGTATATACTTTCAAAAGGCATCCTCCTGTCAAGCAGAGTATATATTGAAAATGGCAATATGGGTTTCTAAAGCTAAAACATTGAAGTGAGAGTCTTTCTTTGATTTGAAGAAGAGTATTGCAGGATGTTACAAAGATACAGAGAGGACTAGAAGAGTCTTGCTCATAAAAAGAGAAACACAGACCCCCGCAGCGGTACCTAGTTTTGCGGAAAAGTCTAATGGAAATCCACCTAATCTCAGAGATTGCCTCCATGGCAGGCTCGCATGCACATCACCTTTAACCATGACTTCACAAAGAATAGTGACGGCTGCATTTCTAAAGGCTGATTAAATAATCATATGTACTGTTAATCCTGTGTTTAACATTTGAATCAAAGTCATCTTGGGGTTTTCACTTCATACACATCACTGCTGGTGCAAGCTTATTCACTACTTCCTGTAAACCTCCTGTTTAAGGCATGTCCATTACCGCATAAAGCTAGATATCAAAAAATAAATCCTGTAATGGAAACAGCAGTTATTCAGGGAAAAAAACAACAAAAAAACAAAAACAAGTATTGACTAAATCCTTTTTTGCTTCCAGGAGGTGGTTTTTCAAGTGATTTGATTATCCATTTATTTGCAAAAGTGTGGTGGAAATGCTTTTTGCTACTCCTCACTCTCATCTCGTTCAGGCGAACAGACGGGGAGTCTTGTACAAAGAGTCATTTTAGAACCTTTTTGGACACAAAAAAAGATAAAATGAACCTTATTTTTTCTCTATGGACCCTATCAACAAAAGCAAAAAGCATATTTGAGGTTTAGTAGAGATTTAAAATGGAGATTTGATCTAAACTAATTTTCACTTTTAACTCAAAACTTATTTTAGGTTGTTTTGGTCCCTTATTAAAGTTTACGCGCCACAACATCCTATGATAGACTTTCAGTTGTTTTAGCAAATTGTCCTTTACATAACAGTTAATAAAATGATAATAATAATAATGATTATAAAAGAAAATAATAATATCTCCAGACTTGCTGACCTGCTGTTGCTCCATGTGGAAATAACAAATCTCTTTTGCCAACTTTTGCCAAATGTTTTTCTTAATTTTTTGCAATTAATCATTTGTAATCTGCTTTTGTATATACCTTCTTCGCTGAGCATTTTAACATTCGTATCACAGACAACTGCATTCAGTACTGCGTTAGCAATATGTCAAGAAATGTTGTCACGAGCAGCCTGCATTTTGTTGTCATTCCAGTTTCTTGCCATCTCTTTTACCATTCCTGAATGTATGCTGATGGATTGTGGTGCTTCCACGTGTTTCATGTGATACGATGCACAGCGGCAGAGCCATTACTTACAATACTGCAACAACTATTCATGACATGCTAAATATTCTGTTTGAGACTCAACATACTTTCTTTATCACATCCAAATGCTGGTAATGTACGTGACAGCCATGCATGCTACTCTCAAGGCCACTTCATCTCCTAAGACCTGGCGTACACATATGTGGACATCGAATGTTTTGTTGTCCATGTCATGACATTTGATTTTTTGACAGGAGCCCAAATCAACAAGAAGAAAAAGGCACCAGGTTGTAAGAGGTTAAGTGGCCTTGAGAGTAGCAAGGTGGCGGTAAGGGCGATTCGATGAACAGTTGACCCTACTTTCTTCCCAAAAGTCAATTTTATTATAATTTATAAAATACAAGATTAAAGAAGATGTAACAAAAAAGAAAAGCATGAGATCATGGCTGTAACTGTGAGGGAGCGCAGACAGCCAGGGCACGACGCGTCTATCTCCCCTTGCTGGGCAGCCCAAGGGCTTCACTGGGGTGAACAATGCCTCAGTTGAGAGGATGGGCGCCACTGTTTGCAAAAGGAAGCTGTGACACAAGCCATTGCCTTTCGCCTCAAGGTGTTAAACACATTAACACAACTGAAGCCCACTGACATGCTACCTGATGCATATGGAGAGTCAACAATGTAGCAGCATGAGCTGTCATTCATTCAGGTTTCTATTCAGTCACCTCACACACCCAACGGTGTATCAGCTGACCTCCAGTTCATGGTAATGTGACAGGCAGGGGTTTGCGTGTGATAACATCTCCAATAATGAGCGTTTAGATGATGAGCCGAGTCCTGTGACCATGTGGCTAGTTTATGGTCTTCCCCTGGCTATGCTCCACTTTGATGTTTACTTTAATGGAGGCTAAAGGCAATAAGGTTTGATCATGTGTCTGGGTGTTGTGATGCAGGCAGGAAGAAAGACAGTAGTGGGTGAGATGACTGTAAAAAAAAAGGGAGGGAACTCCTAAACAAGAAGGTTATTTGTTAAAAATGTTTGACCTATTTTCATTCATTTACATTCCACATAAGTCCAGGTGTGTGTGAGAAACAGATGAGGATATCGTAGATGATGCAATGTCATGTCCAGATGTTTGTTCAGAGTCAGTAAAAATAAAAATAAATTTGGAAATAGCATTAGCACACCTTTATCCCCTTGATGCTGACTACATACAATAAGATGGAGAGGACCCGTTTCTAAATGTACTGTCTTGTATCAAACCAGCAAGGAAATCAGTTCTTCAAGCTGACTGTCACCTTGCAGTTTTTGTTATTCTGTTATCTTAAATTGTTCAACTCCCTGCTGGCTGTAGCAGGCAGACGCACGCAACAATGTTAATAAAAGAGCTGCAGAACGGCCGACGCAATGAGAGGCACCTGCAGCAATTAGGCCGCACCTAAGTATGTCTCCCCCCTCACAGTGTGTACGTGCGGCATTTAAATAATGCTGGAGAGACAGATGTTGTTTACGAGCTACTGAAAAATGTTCATGTGTCAGAGATCAGTTTATCAAAATCTCAAGTCAAAAGATGCATATATTTAATAAACAGCAAGTTCGAAATACCAGTCCTGCAATGCCAGCTATATTTTAACATGAAAACTAGCAATGAACTTTATTGAGCATGTAAAATTGTGTAGTGTCTGCACTTGATGGAGTGATAAAATCTCTTTACAGTGTTTCTTTGCCATGCCTACTCCATATGAAAGAACATATGTACAACAGCGCAGGATGAGGAACGCTGCACTCACCACCTTCTACAGGGCGGCTATTGAGAGTATCCTTACCAGCAGCCTCTCTGTCTGCGGCAGCTGCTCAGCTGCTCAGCTGCGGACAAGAAGCCACTGCAGAGGGTGATGAGGACTGCAGAAGATCATCAGATCACCCCAACCAGGCATTCAAGACTTATACACTTCACACTGTTCCAACAGAGCCATCAACATCATCGAGGACACCACCCATCCAGCACACAGACTGTTCTCCTTCCTACCATCTGGAAAGCGCTACCGCAGAAATAGCTTCTTTCCACAAACCATCAGGCTCATCAACATAGAAGTAAATTCCACCAACATTCCAAGAGCATGTTACTTTGCACCTTACATTTTTGCACCTTACATTTTGCACTTACACCTTACTGCACCTTAAATATTACACATTTCGTATCTCACATCTCACTTGAACTACCTCACAAGCTACCAGAAAGAAGCTACCTCAGTACTTCCTTCTGGTTGGAAGGCTGTATGTCTATTTATTGTTGATGTCTGCATTTGTTTTACTGTACTGCGTTGATGAGTGTGGTTTGTCTGCATGCATGTGTGTGTGCGTGTTTAAGTTTAATTTGCACATTTGGTGTCTGGTGAAACACAATTTTATTCCGCTGTGAAATGCTTATTATATAGTGAATTGACAATAAAGTACAAGTTGACTTTGACTTTGACTTAAGAAGTTAATTTTGTCTTCCGTGTCATGGATTGCTTTGGAAAAGGGCCTTATGTTTTTACTCTTCTGAACTGGATGACTGAAATGTCCAGTTTTGAATTATTTCAATGGTCTAAAAAATATTTTATCAGTGGTTTTACGTTTTCTCCAGTAAGAGGATGACCGTGTTGGGATTTCTTTGTGATGAACCCATACTTAATTGCCACCTCTTTACTAGAGAAAAAAAATCAAAATTCTCTGCAGCTGCTATTCATCGTGGTTATGGTTTGCCATAAAACAATAAGTACATCTTTATGGTGAGGCACATTCACACTATTGATGTAATGGCTGTTTAATGTCTGTGTTCTCTCCAGGTTTAGTGTGTAAATGGCTGCTGATTGCCAAATGCAGGCCAGGTCCTGTCCCCATGGACACATCTAGAGGTTGGTCTAACACGAGGCCAAGACCTGGCTGCGTCTACGCCATGATACACACTTTTTTTCCCCCTGCCACTCCTTCATCTTCTTCCATCCATTTCTTTGTCCTGTCATTATTTCATGATGTAGTGTGAAGATGGTCATTTTGGGTGATCGGTGGCTGGATCACAAGGGGAGTGGAGTGTGCCGTCCATCAGACTGCTAGACCCTCGCTGTCTCTTAGTGATGACATCACTGGAGCCAGGCATGCAGCGCACACACTGATCTTGCGTCGCCTCGCATCGGGCTGCTTGTCTACGAGGCTGCGCGGGTGACTCACTGTCACCCCAGCGGAGTGTGTCACCGTGGAGTCTGGTGCCTCACTGAGTCTGGGTGTGTGTTGCGTCAGTGTGAGTAAGTAGCGCTGAATGCATCGGTGAAATGGACCACGATTTACCCTGTGAACCCCCCTGGAGTGCATCTACCTTATGAACTCATCTGTGACTCAACTAATAGCTAAACCTGTCACCGATTTATCTGTGGCCCCCATCACCCCTCGACCCCGCTGTGGGTTTATTGTGACACGACAAAGTGTGCATCACACGGCTGGCATCTCCAGCGGGCGGTGAGTAGGTGGCTGTGCGGATACACTTATGCACATAGTTTTTGCTGCTCTTGGGTGGGGTTAAGTTGTACAATGGGTGTGAGCGTCTTGTGATGGATATTAAATACAGCAAACGTGAATGATCACTAACAGTCTGGAGCCCACAGAACCCAGCATTACTAATGAGAGATCAGTCTGTTTTACAGCCATCTGGTGACAAAACATTCATATGACAGTGGACAGTATGTGTTTGGGTGCTTTAAGCAAAGGAATGGCAGTGACGTTAGATTTAATAGTGACACACAGGAGCATATTTTATTTTATGGTCATATTACCGCTGCATGTGTGTGTGTGTGTGTGTGTGTATGTGTGAATTAAGTGATCGGTTAGACTTGTGAGGGGTCAAAGTTCTGTCTTATCGTCTAGTGTGGGTGAACCTGCCCGCCTGCTGTTGGATGATGTTTATAGTTCTTATCAGTCTCCACAGCAGCTAAGTGCACACACACACACACACACACACACACACACACACACACACACACACGCACACACACTTCAAACGCAGGCTTCTGCCCTCTTGATGGCTTTAGAGGTAGAAGCTAAGAATCCATACACCCTCATAAACACTCCATATTTGCGCACACAAGCCTCTGCCCTCTTGATTACTTTAGTGGCAGAAACTGCACACAAGCTAAACAAACACTCGTTCAGACACGGACGCACACGCACGTAAACACACATATTTCCTTTGGCCTCTCAGTCTTTTCCCACACTGATAGAGATCAGGAGCATGCCATAAAGCGGAGTCTTGCAGGGCACAACAGAGGCCCTGTCCTCTCTCAGCCCACTTAGATCACTCACAGCTCGCATGGCTGATAAGATGACCGCGGTGCCACCCTAAAAAACTTCTCCAGCACCTCCTTCCCTCTCTACTTTTCCACACCCACTCTGACTTTCTGTCAGTGCCTCCTTGTCTTCACCATTTCGCCTTGTCATGCTCATAAAATACTCCCCCCCCCCCCCCCCCCCCCCCAATATGTGTCTCTCTTACAGCTGCAGCCACTCAGAGGACATGAAGCTATTATTTAAAATCCCAGCCTAATAAATCAGCTGGCACATTATTGTGTTAAATTTATAAATATAAACCTCCGCATCACCAGCTATAACTCTTTACTTTCCTTGATAACAACGTCACTTAATCAGCATGACCTCAGCGGTGAGGTAAAAAAAAAAGTTTCTACCCGCAAAGACCTGCACTGATCTCACCAGGGATGCTTTGCAAGTTGAAATATCTCAACAATTTCTATGATGTCATGATTTAATGTCCGATTAATGGATATCAGCGGAAACTGAGATTGTTTAAACTCAGTTCCGCAAATTATTTAGAGATGGTTGAGCATGCCCAGCCCTTCGCCCGTTGTAAATCATCTGCCCTCTCTTGACCTTTGCAGCGCTATAAAGCCACACTTCCTCCAGCAGGACAGCTAAGTGGGCTTTATTGGAGCCTGCAGTGTAAGTTTCATCCACGCTTTTTTTTTGATTTATCAACACATTACTGTTTTGTATGACAGAAGAGAGCCAGTAGAAGAAGTGCAGGACATGTACTGATGTAGTTACATACATAAATATTGTCACCATTTTCTTTTTTTTTTTTTTTTTTATGATTTAATTTTTTTTTTAACCTAGATAATAATTTAAACTGTTTTTGTTCTGGATTAAAAAAAAAAGATGAGGAACCTGCAAGTAATCCCCCTTTTTGATCATCCTCTGAATCATACACACGTCTCATTCTAAGACTAACTAACTAATTTGGTTTCACTGCCAGTAAAAACAGCCGGGGGAGATCAAGTGGAAGCAGTCGTGTATTTATTCAGTGGTATTTGGGGTGTGTTGCCTCTTATCAGTGAGTACATACAGTTACAGCGTGCAGTACAGGGGTGGAGGGAATGGTGGGGAATTAATCATGCTGTCATTTATTATGTTTAGCAACACTCACATACATTCAAAGCCGCTCTACAACTCTAAATCTGTGGCATTGTTCATAAAGAAGGTCCTTTAAAACACAAGTCAGTGTACTCAGATTTACGTGGGCCTTGTTGGGCTGATCATACCACTAGGAATCAACTCAGAATGCCTTTCTAATCTCTCTGTGATAGTTAATGCTTTTATTCAGCATTTTGCAGCTGCTCATGCATGTCTGTACAAGTGATTAATTACACCTAGTTTACCAGATTTTTTTTAACAGATGTATTGCAAAGATCATCCTGTACAATGATTTGCCTTAAACCGTTTTTTACCATTTAAAGATTTGCTACATGTCATTCAACCTGATGCATCAATTTGAACACCTGGTAAATCTCTTTGCATATCAACGTGAGATGAAAGGTTGTGTTTTAGGGGTTTGAACTAAATCAAGTCATAAATGCAGAAGCAGTGTGCTGAAAACTAAGTATACCTTTTCTGCTTCCATAGGAGTTATAAGAGGTACAAAGAAGCCAAGTGCCGTTGATCTAATGTAGTTGATTGATTGACCTTCAGGATTTGTGAGCACCTCCAAGAAAGTAGGTATTTTGGCAGTTTGCTAGTCCGGATCATTAGTGTTATCACAGCACCAAGACGGAATTATTTTATAGATGCAGTTGTTACCCTTCAAAAAAGGGTTATAAGGTGATTTCCAAAGAATCTGTAATCCAGTATTTCACGGTGGAAAGGGTTATTCACAAGTGCAAAATATTAAAAAAATGTTCTCAGAAGCGGAGAAAGTGCAATGCTTACAGAAATTATGGGTGGAAAAAAACAAAACATCCTAAATGTTTCGATTCATGGCAGTGAGACTAGAAAAAAACAAACAAATATGACTTGTTTTATAGTCATCAAGAGGAAGCTTCCTCTCTCTTGAAATAACATGACAGCAAGGTAAGCTGCATCTGAAGAAACCACATAACTTCTGAAAGACTGAAAAATTGTCCTTTGTGCTAAGTGGGAACCATGTACAGATTTTTAGTCATAAGGCACAACAGCACGCTAAACATAGTGCAAAAGGCTCATAATTTCTTTCAAACACAGACGCAGAAGGATGATGATTGGGGCTCGTTCGTAGCCACAGGATCTGGTCATCCACCAGGAACTCCTCTGCTTACCAAAATATTCTTGAGTCAGATGTGAAGCCATCTGTCTGAAAGCTAAAACTTGCCCAGAACTGCATCATACGGCTGCAGCAAATTTACAATTTAATGTCCACCACCATAATTATTTCAACTGTCCAGTCGAAGTCAAGCCCTCAGCCTGCTTGAAATGCTGTGATGGGAACTTGATCACAAACAAATAGGTGCAAATACAAGACAATGAAGCAATGATGTGGAGAAAGTGAGCCAAAATCATATATATATATATATATATATATATATATATATATATATATATATATATATATATATATATATATATATTTTTTATTTTTTTTTTTTCCAAAGAGGGCCTTTTAAATTGGACTATATATATATTTATATATATAAAGAGAGAGACAAAGAGACATAGATATATGTATATATATAACGTAATATATATATAACATAATGTATATATATATATATATATATATATATATATATATCTATACTACGGACTGTTGAGGACAAAGTCAACATTTTTTGCATAAAACTTCATATTTCAAAGAGGGCGTTTTAAATTGGACTGTAAGTGTGTATGAGTGTGTGTCTGTGATGATGGGGATTCCCAGCCCCAGTCACAGAGCCAGATATGGGAGTGTGGGAATGAGACTGAGGGCTGGCAGCCTAACAAGGTCTAACAGAGGAGGGGGAGGCCCCGAACCAATATAGCACAGAGACTGCTTATTCAACCAGCAGAGAGAGCCAGGACTGTGTGTGCCTACATGTGTGTGTGCAACCCTTCTCCCACTTATCCTCCCCACCAGTTTGCATAAATTGCACCGGTTGTAGGACTCACAGAGTTATAACACACAGAGAGACACTCACATAGACATGCATTAGTCTTCCTCCTGTCTTTTTCCTGTTCTTTCCCAGGGATATTTGTATTTTATTTCAGCGGAGATATTTGGCCCGGTCTTCTCGTTGATGTGGAGCGGGAAGGTTTGCACTAGGTTGTGGAGCTGTGTAAGGAAAACCGCTGCTATTAACAGTTCTGAACCCTTTCACTGACATCCAGTCCACATGACGGTGTGTTTGATGTGCGTTCTGTAAACCAGGAAAAATATAAATAAAAAAATTAAAATCTGTGCTTCTTTTGAAGCTTAATGAAAATACAGATGTTGTATTTGTTTATTCAAACATTTTTCTTCAGGACATGTTGAGTTTGCAGTCAAATGAAAAGAGGATACCATGGACACGCAAGAGGTGAAAAAACTGAGGTTGACCTCAGGTGAACCTGGAAAGATCCTGGAGGCCTCACATGGAAGATCTGAGGTATTTTAAGTTAACCACAAATCAGCTCTAATTTTGTGAGACTGTGAATGTCACAGACAGGAAACAGCAGATCTCCTTGTCTTCCTGCAACTGGATGACGAATCAGGAAGGTTGAAGACTGCTTATATCATCACCACAGTGTGTCAAAGAGTGAAAATGTGTGTGTGTGTGTCTCCAGACATGTTTTATGACATGTGAGCAGGCTGGGGGAAACATGGCAGGTGTAAGGGGTGTATTTTTAGGCCCTGCTGCACAGGAGAGAGGAGTGATTGACGCACATTTTTGTAAAACATGCTGAACAGAGAAGGAGACAAGAACACACACAAACAAGAAACAAAAATCCAAGTATGGTCTCGTTGCACAGAAAAATCTGTCATTTTCAGGGAAGGCTTGTTGGGTTCATAGTGGAGAAGTGAGTATTATACCTCCTCACTTTACATTACATGGAAATGACTTAATATAGAAAGAGAAAATTGTCTTTGGACAAAGTTTTAGCAACATCTGGTAACTGAGGGTATGAAAATAAAACAGATGTAAAGTACAAATA
Organism: Cololabis saira; assembly: GCF_033807715.1. NCBI lineage: Eukaryota > Metazoa > Chordata > Actinopteri > Beloniformes > Belonidae > Cololabis > Cololabis saira. The sequence goes on from NC_084599.1 coordinate 25,406,332, forward strand.
AAAGGAAAAGGGGAGAGTCAAAGAAAACAAATTCAGTACAAATTCTGTTCTTTATGCTCTTTGATGGACAGAAGCAAAAAAGGAAAAAAGGGAAGAAAAAAAACAAGAAAGAAACCGGAGGTGGTCAAATGAAAACGACCACACAGGCTGTTAAGTTGGGATGTGTGAATATAAAACAGTTTTGTTCTCGTGTGTATTTTCATGTGGAATATGAACTCTCTCGTAAGAGGAGATGGTCAGAAGTGTGCGCTTGATATTAAGGAGATTTATAGCTGCGTGCTGGACTTGTTATTTGTAGCAACTATCTGGTGGTTTTTGGCAAGCAGCAGAGACATTTAGAGCACAGCCCTGCATCCTCAAAGCGATGAAAGCGGTGCACACACAAAAAGTGAAAGATGTCAGCATTAGTGAATTGGGGAGGAAAAAAAGGGGAAACAGGATACAGGGAAAAACACGGCAGTGAAACAGAGGCAAAGAGCAGCCTGCCTTCATCATGGGGCATCTTGGCAGTGGCTGATGACGAGTTGGAGAGGGTTGCCTGTGTGTGTGTGTGTGTGTGTGTGTGTGTGTGTGTGTGTGTGTGTGTGTGTGTGTGTGTGTGTGTGTGTGTGTGTGTGTGTGTGTGTGTGTGTGTGTGTGTGTGTGTGTGTGTGTGTGTGTGTGTGTGTGTGTGTGTGTGTGTGTGTGTGCGGTGGAGGGCTTGGTGTTGGCATAGAAGCCGTCTGCAGGAAGCAGCAGTTCCACGCCGTTGGCAAACGCTCTCCATTCACTTCCTGTGTGCTGCCAGGCAGGCAGGCACACGCATGGACACACGCACGCACACACACTCGCACAGGGTTGGAGCGGGGCAGGACGCTCGCCTGGAGAGTGATCCAACAAACTGAGAGAGCGAGGGAGGCATGGAGGGGAGGAAAGAGGGAGGGAGGAGGGAGTTCAGCAGAGAGCAGCACTTTCCCACAGTCTGGGGATTTGACACATGGCTCTCACACATTCCTCAGCCCTGCGGCCAGCCAAGCACCAGCACTCAGGGAGAGGAGGGACAGGAAGAGACGGAGGGAGGAAGGCTTCCCCCTTCTTGGTGCTTGCGAGCAGTGTGGTGTTGTGGAAGACAGGGAGCGTGTTCACATGAGTCCTCTGTGTGTGTGCGTGTGTGTGTGTGTTTTAACATGCGTTTGCCTCATGCTTGTGTTTAACCCTGGTGAAATCAGACGGCTTTGAGTTTGACACCAGTCGTCTGCTTTATTGACCTACACCTGTTTTGTTCAACCTATTACAGGCAATAAGAGTACAAACACATTCATGGCTTCTTCTTTTTTTTAAACTTTTTTGTGGTTTCCAGGAACACTTACGAGCGGGATGACAGACGATATCTAGATTAAAACCGTTGCTGACAGTTGATCATATGGCATGTCTGGTTAATCTTAAATTGTCTTAGACTGCAGGAGCCGTTTCCAGGAACCAGTGTCATGTGGTGGAGTTCGTGCACGAGGATGTGCAGCACTGGTAACATCTGATTGGTCCAGTGTTCCTTTGCCTCTTTTTTTTGCCTTTTTTGTTGCAGTCGCCATTATTCTCCACTTTAAGTAGTTGACATTATTGTTTGCAAACAGAATATTCATGCTCAGCCATTCATATCCACATCAGTCGGCAAAAACATATGGATATGTAATGCAATGCAAGCTGTGATGGTCGATGCTCGAGAAAGTGAGAAGATAGAGCGGATTGTGACAAGAAAGCAGCGATTTGGAGCAGTATTAGTCACAGTATTTATTTGCTAAAACACACTGAATACAACCTCACAGAAATGTGTACCATAAATAGATTTTTATTTTATTTAACATTGATTAGCGTTGGTGGGAAAAGGGGATGGTTGGGATTGATTTCGTTTTTTACAGTTGAGCACTTTGTGCTGCATTTTATTGTACAAAAAGTGCTATATAGATAAAGTTGATTTGATGTATTTGAAGAGCTCTTCCTTGTATGACTTGCTTACAAGTCAAATTATTTTCTTTCTCTTTCTTTTTGCCTACTTTACCATCTACCTCAGAGGTCACACAGAAAACGCAAATATAAAATAATCTATTTGTAAAAAGCTCTTGGTCACTTACCGTAAGTTTTGACTGCTTTTCAAAAGTAAATATAATCCCATACTTGTTACAAATTAAAGAAGAAAACTGAATCCTTGAGCCCTGGCAGTAGATTGATTGGATGTGGGGGAATGTTATTTGGATGGTTTGACTCCAGTGAACTCACTGAGGGTTGATCATGTTTGGAACATTGATCATAGGAATTGTAATTGGCTGTAATTGTGATATTTGTGATATTTTTTTTGCAGGAAGTACAAGCTGATCCTGTTCAGTTTGGTTTTAGGATGTGTCTTCTTTTCAATCCCACCCATCCACCCATCCCCTCCTCATGATTTATGTGCTGTCACGCAATCTTTGTGATCCTGCATGGATTGATCAAAGAGATCGAAGAGACTTGTGCCTCTATTTACGTATTATTATTTTCATTTTATTTTATTCCCATTACAACCAACTAAATATGCCTCATATCTGGAGCATGACACCATGTTGGCCGTGAACCAAACATTAGACAGAAGATTCACCGTGGAACCAAACTGTTTGATGAGTTTTAAAAAGACATTGAATAATAATAATAATATAATCTTTGCAGTCACCTGATCTGAGCACAACTGAACACATACCAGAGATGCTTGAGTGATGCCATTTTCAGCACTCTCCACCTCCACCATGAAAACACCAGATGACAGGAAGGATGGTGATCCATCCCTGAAGCAACATCCACACACTGAAACTGCTGTCACATGGTGGCACAAGGCCTTGTCAAAAGACTATGTTGGGCTTTCTAAACAGTGGTTACCTTGTGTTATATTATTGGTGAAAAGTATACATAATGACATTGTACTTGTATTTGCCATACATGCGCACATTTCCTCAGGCGATACTCTAATGTGGTGTACACTGCATAAACACCCCCTCCAGACACAAGCCTATTATTCCATAAATCTTGTCAAAAGTGTCTTATTTTAAGTAAAAACATATTTGTCCATGGACTAAGGACAATTTTGTTGACTAAAATTTTTTTTTTAAATAGCAAATTAGTTTAAAATATTCTTCTAATTTTCTTTTCACAGTTTTTCAAGTGATCATAAATACACAACAGCCAATCAGAGGAGACTCATTTAGTGATTTAGTATATTCAGACCGCTTGAATAATGTTTTTATTTATTTATTTATCTATTTATTTTTTGCACAGTGATAACACAATAATTTTTTTTATCATACAAGGACAAATAATTTGTGCAGGAGAGGAAAAGAAGCCCGAAGGGCTTATAAAAAATCCTCCCCTCAATACAAAATCACCAAAACACATCAGTCAATAGCAAAAGAATAGAAAGGAAAAAAGAAAAGGTAAAAGAAACAAAGAAAAATACAATAAGTACACAAACAAAAATATCCATGAAATGGCAATTTCATTTCAGTAAGAATAGCCTGATTAATTTTGTCTAAATAAAAGATACCCCACCAAGCTGGTCCTAAACATTTTTAAGGATGACGCTAACTTAAGAGATCTATCTAAACAGTTCCAGAGTTGAGGGCCATGGAATTTGATAAAGGATTGGTGACTGCAGGTACGACAAAGAGGTAAATGAAAGTTCTTCCCACCTCTAACTGAATAAGAATGAATATCTGATGATAACAGAAAAAAAATATGAAAAGTGCCTGGAATGTCTTGTTTGAAATGAATGAACTTAAACATAAACAGCCATGTTTGAAACTTGTTAATAGAAAAAATTGATAATAATTTAAATTTGCTAAATAAGGGTGCAGAAGGTGCTTGATGAGAAGAATATGAGATCATTCTCAAGAATCTTTTCTGAATTAAAAATAATTGTGTAAGGTACGTGTAAGGTTTCTCTGTGTTAGTTTAATTGAAGCAGTTTTCACATCTTTACTTCATGAACTTTGTTGCTGTCTTATTTATCAGTTACAATTCACCAATGACTTTTAGTATAACCAAAAAATCTAATAAAATACTGGTTGTAGAAAAGCAAAGTCAAAAGTGGAAAAGTGTTGTAGGGCGTGTGGTAGTGCTGGGAAGCATCAGAGTCAAAGACCTGGCAAGCAGGAAAGGGAAATGGTTTCCAGAGAAATCTGGGCTGGAAGACGATGGCATGGAGGAGAAGATGAAAGCCGGCAGGCGAATTCTTTTCCTACTCGCGTGCCCATCTGCCATGGAGGATCCCAAATTGCCTGTTAGGATGTCCCATCTTTTTGTTGTTCTTTTTTTTTTCTCTCTCTCTTTCTGCTGATGCTCTTGTTTTTATACCCAGTGTCACATTTACAAAGTGTGAGTCTGTCAAGGCTGACTTTCTCATTTAACCAGAAAATCACCACAGCTGGGAGGAAAACGTCTCTTATCCAGTCTCACGCACGTTTGATGATGGGGAAGCGACAACAGACCGTACCTGTGGGGAATCAATAAGAGCACAGATCAGCCCCGCTTTCGAGAACTACATCCCCGTGACACGTTGACACCGCAACTTCCTGCTAATTAAGAGCTGGCGGTCTCTTGCCTGTCAGCACATCCTCAGCATGTCTTTGTTTACGTGTGTGCGAGTGTTTTTGTGGCTGGAGAGGTCAGCTGGACTGATGAGCCGGGGCAGAGTAGATAGGAAGGGATGGGTGGGAATCAGCATTTGAGTTTCAGTGTGTGTTGGGGTGTGTGTGTGTGTTGAAAAGGACAGGTTTCTGTGTGCCTCTGGGGTGATGGTTGATCTAGGTGTGGTGCTGTAGCTGGACACCTCTCATCCTTTGCCAGTTTTTGTGTGTGTTTTTGTCAGTAAAGGATCAGGAAACCAGCAGCTGAACAGTTTAGTGTGCTGGAAAAAAAACGAATGATTAATTATTCCATTATTGTTCAAAGGAATTGAAAGGTAGGAAATCACGTCTACGTTTGCTTGTCAAGGAGTGATTTATCTTTTTAATGAGAGAGAGATGAAGAGAATGGTCTTCACGCATAATTTACAAGTTGCAACACATGAATCATTTGTTATTGTCATGAAAATGTTGAGGTGCAAAGGTTTTGGTGTTAAACACTTACCGTAAAAGGTTGCCTTACCTTTACCCGATATGTGTGTGTGCATGTAAGAGAGATCCATGGTAGGCGAGGGAGACAACTTAACAAAATCCTTCAAATCACCTTTTTCTGTGTCATAAAACTATTTCGTCAGTTGCTTTTGTTGTTGTGTGTAGGTTTGAGTGTTTATGTGATGTGCTCATTCCCGTAGCGTGGGCCGGGACATCACAGTGGCCTCATTGTGGTCAAGTAGCAACTGCTTCCCAGTAATGTCTGATGTTTTTCAGAGGCAGTGGAACTGTTCCTTTGTTTCCAGATGACTTGCCGGCAAAGAAATTGTCTGTCTTGCTCAGGCATCCCCATGAACAGTGGTACACAATGACACACACACACACACACACACACGGTTCTTAAGTATGGGGCGACTTGCATGAAGAGGTCTTTGATGTTTTCTCAAGATGTTTTGTTCGCCGCGGTGGACGCCATGGACCACAAAGCGGTTCTACCCCCTGTGTGTGAAGGCAAGAGATTAGCGGTTTCTGGAGTCCCTCTAATGAAGCGCGTTTGATGTGAGGACACAATTACCGTACGGCAGCTTGGCGAGAGGGTGGCGTCCCTGCTCTGGTTTAAGGGGCTCCATCCACTGTGACAGCTCTGATGACCTTACCATCCACCTCTTCACTCTCATTTACCACATTTCCTCAGTTAGCTGTCCCCCCACGCCAGATCATGTTTACCGTGAGATTTCAGACGTGTTAACGCTGTTGCAACATGTCGCTGCAGTTATTGGGTAAATTAGTATTCTGGTCTCGTCGTTACCTTGTTGCTTATTGTCAAACTGCAAACATTTCAACATTCATTGGATTTTAAAAATAATCTTTTCATCATTAGTCATGCAGGTAAAGAGGGTTGAAAGGAGATTTGATCAGCGCTCAGAAGTAGGAATTTTTAATTATTTTCAGAGACATGCCACTCTTAATGAGACCCTTGGATGAGGAGCTACTTGGACCATTTAGATTGTAGATAAACTGAAAATCTATCCGAAAACCTCCAGAAACAGACTTCCCGCATGCAAGATCTTTATCTTTATCATATAAAGAACTCTATCCAGTACAAATATCTAGGAGGAAAACACAGGCAGTATATTTCACTGTATTCTGAAGATTGTTGTTGCTGCTTCAGTGAAAGTTGGTCATAATTTCGTGCATTTATCATGACTGATCATGAGATAGGGCCTAAAGAAGACTAACTACTTATTGGTGATTGTTTTTTAAATGCCAAATGTTTCTTATTTTATACTTAGAGGAAAATCATTTGTACTCAGTGACTTGAAGTCTGGAGTCCATGGACATCACCACATGCTGAGTTTCCTTCCTGGAGTTGTTTTGCCACGCTTGTTAGTGGGCCTTTCTGCCCTCAGTTTTGTCTTTAGTAACTGAAAAGGATACTCTTTTGGCTTGAGATCAGGAGACTGACTTGGTCTTTGAATGGTATGGCATTTCTCTGCCTACAATGAGTATTGTGCTGCTTTCGCAGCGCGTTTACCGTCATTATCTATCTGCATTATCCGCACCCAAGCACCGTGCTATCAACTTTATAGCAATTGTCTGAATGTGAGTTGAGAGTATAATCCTGAACATCTCTGAAATTCAACATCCTGCCCCTGTCAGTCAAATCATCAATAAACACTAGTGTATGTCGAATGTCACCTTCACTTGTGCTCCTTGGACTAGAAAGAGCATAATTTTGTTTAAAACTATTCTTTTGTAAGTGCTTGCTAGCATTCGATTTACTTCCAGCTTTCCACCGACATTCATGAAGAAGATGTTTTCTGACACCACGCTAATTTGTGTCTAAACAGAGCTTAGTAAAGAGCAGTTCACCACTGACCACATTAGGAGTGTATGAGAATGAAAGACACTCAGCACCAACAGGAACGGCTGAAATGCTCTTCCATCATTCAGGCGCGTATCCGAGCAAGAGTAAATATTTGGTTTGTGGGAAGGGAAGAGGTTGAATTTGTTAGCGAACATGCAGAGCCTGAGGACGTCTGGCTGTGTGGTTAATGCCAGTTGTGTTTGTGGAAGAGGAGTGTTGGGCAGTGTGTGAATATGAGAGTATAACACACACTCACGTACACACAAAAAGATCCATACATTTAAGCAAGGTTCTGTGTGAGAGAATGCACAACATTTCTCTCAAGATAAGGTAGCTATATAGTATTTTCTTAAATTACTAACGGCTCAACACTACTTATCCTTATAAAAGTGATTCTGTGTCATGATAGACACTATTGATAATCCCCCACTCGAGTATCAGCTTCCAGATTAGCTCAACTCAACAAATCTTTGCTTAATTAGGGAAAAATGCCAAACATTGCACATTTTATACCATTCAATATTTAGAAAGGATAGACAGAAGATTTGCTAAACATAGGGCTCACCCGCCAGTTGGTTTGCTTGCCATCTCCCAGGATGATGACCTGAAACCTGACCCAATGCTTTGATCAGGAAAAGGATGGCTGAGGCTCATCTTCTCTGTCTGAATGTTAAATGAGCCAAAATTATAGAAACCAACAAGGCACTTTTTACAATCCAAACATCTACTTCACCTACTTTTATTACCAAAGATTTGCAACAATGTGTTGGTAGGAAGCTATTGACAACATGTAGTCAAGTACAGTAGTGAGATATTTGTACTTGGTCTTCTACTTCAGCTTCTCTTAATCTGATCTCAGTGTAATATGGCGCTATTCAGACCTAGGATATGTAACATTGTTGGCATTTTGAATCAGTTCATGCAACTAATCTTCAATCATTCAGACATGCGTCCCAAACAATATTATAAAAAGATGCATATAAGGAACTATATTTTGGCAAAGCACAGCTTCCTGGGTGCAGTAATTGTCTGCAGCAGCACTGGTGCCTGGTAATGCGCGAGGATAAGACCTGGGGTTGCTAAAAACGGCAAGACCCAACGTGTCTGGAGAAGAAGAAGAAGAAGGAGAACAAACCCTAAAATGCCCCACAAAGACCTCATAGACACCTATCCATCGAGGAAATGATCAGTCATCATAATGTATCAAGTGTATATTTATTTATTTTATTTTGCTGCTTCAGATAAAGATATGTAACATTTTGCTTGTGAGATAAAATGAAGGGCTCTGTCTATAGTTGAAGACACGTGGTAGAGAGAGCTGCCCCGATATTTATAAGAAAGCAGGAGCATTGAATCAATCTTTTTTTTTTTCATCCAACGGATGCAAAGATGCAAATATAGCCTAAATGAGCAATCTGTGGAGTGGCTGATTACATAAACAAAGACAAGACAGGAAACAGATGACATGTGCTCACTGGCATAGCTGGACTGGGTCAGAGGGGGTCAGGCTGGTCGGAGGTGATGTGTGTTAGTGTGTGGATGGGGGGGGGGTGCTGATACATGCCAAGAGAGTCCTGCTTGCATCTCCAGAGAGGCCGGGAGGGGCGAGATCTTATCTGGCGCGTGCCTCGGCTGCTGTTTCCCACACTCTGCATGCTTCATTGCCGGGTGGGGGTTGAGGGGGGGAGACTTATGAGCGTGGTGTCAGCAGGGGTCCTGTCCTGTCAAGTCTACACTGTTTTGACTGCCATGACATACTGTGGCACTATACAGTGACCCACCAACCCACCCAGCCCCCACCCCGCACTTCCTCACACACACACACACATGAGCCCGCACTTACACACACCCTTACAGACTCTTTCCACTTTTTCTTTCTTCTTCAAAGGTGCCGCACATCAACAAGGGCCTCCTTTTCTGTGAATGTTGCATATTTGGCTTTTGATCAGAGCCACCATTTTTTCCACAAGCTCTCACCCCTCCCTGTGTGTGTGTGTGTGTGTGTGTGTGTGTGTGTGTGTGTGTGTGTGTGTGTGTGTGTGTGTGTGTGTGTGTGTGTGTGTGTGTGTGTGTGTGTGTGTGTGTGTGTGTGTTTTCCCCTTATGTTTTTCACTTTGATTGGGGACTTTGCTCAGGATTAAGTCCCCCCTCAGCACCCCCTACCATTACAAGCCCAGCTGCTTTTCTTATGTTGTTTGCTATGAATGAGAAGCGTGGACCATTAAAGGATATTTTGCAGAGATTAAATGATGATCTTGGCAGGCTTGCTGGATGGAAAATTCGTTCTGACATCAAATTTAGCAGAATACTCACGCACACACACACACACACACACACACACACACACACACACACACACACACACACACACACACACACAAACACACATACACACACACACACACACACACACACACACACACACACACACACACACACACGCACACACACACACACACACACACCGAGGGAGTAAGTTACACGTTTTTTTACATTGTAAACTGAAGCATCTTGCCTTTTGCTTCATCATGTTCTGAAAATAACTCTGTTGTACTTCTTATTATTCGGATGGTATGTTATAACTTTGGTCACCTTTTGTGTTTGTATTCATGAGTGGTGACAAGTAACTTTTGAAAAGTAACCTTTGATTGCTTTGACTCTCAGACCCAAAAATAGTTGAATAAAATGTCACCCATCTTTGCTTTGTGAGGCTTTCTTTTCTTTTCTAAAATCTCCCATATTCCATTAGGATCAATGGCCACATCCAGAGTTTTCCTGACAGTTAACATAAGTGTTATTATTTTGGACAAAGCTTTGAGATATTAGCAGTGAGTCAAACCAGGTGGAACGCTGATCCTTCTCACTGTACATCCACTGCCGCCACTTCAAGGTTAGGAAGCTGGTGTGTGTCAGTGTGTTTGCAGCCACCCCCACAGCTGGGAAAGGATCGATGCAGCCTCCACCAGCAGGCTCCTGGCCTCCGGCTGCTACCGTCTGAGCATGAGAGGCAGTGGAGTGTGTGTGTGCGTGTGTTGGGAATGGAGGGTGGAAAGAAGGATGAAGGAAATGTGTGTAGCAGAGGGAGGGATTGAGGAAACGAAATGCGAGGTGAAGTGGGAGAAAGGGAGGGTGGAGTGGAGGAGAAACAAAATATGCCTTAGCCGGCTGACTCACTCTCTTTCTGCATCCCTCCTTTACCCAAAAACACACATGCTTTTTCCCGTGAGTACAGGCGAGCATGCACAGACACACACTCATGAACACACTCCCTTATCTTACTAAGGGGTCCCGTGCCCCTGCTCATCTGCGTGGGGGGCCCTGCAGGCAGTCTGGGCCCTTACGTGCCCTCTCTCTGCACATGTACGCACACACACACTCAGAAGCACTCAGAGGAGTTGATGTGTAAGACACGCTCTGATCCTGCATGCTGATGATGAAAAACAGGCAGCCGGGCTCCTGCCTCAGTGCCAGAGGCCAGGACCTGATAGGAACGCGCTGATTCTTGATCCTCCTCCGCCGCCTCCTCCATTTTCATAATCATTGAATTAATTTCAGTTTCACCACTTTTTTTTTTTGTTTCTCACTTGGTATTTAACTCTCATCTTTAATGGCATCCAGTCGTGTTCGTAATTTACCATCCAACTGGATTTGGTCTGACATCTGCAATCAAGAGGTCTAAAGGGGTCTGCAGTTCAAGAGTTTCACTATTTTCATGGAAATAAGTAGAAAAAAGCTGTTGCTTTTCCCGTGCAGAAACAGAGTAGTAGTCTAATAATTATTCCCCTTACATATATGGTTCAGCATAATGCCTCAGCCACCGTGGTGAAGTGCAGCCATTCATGTTTTTACGTGCATAGCCCCCAGCCTCACACCTGGCCTCGCTCCATTTAACTCTCCACCTGTAGCTCCCCTACTCTGAACCCGTGAGGAGGAGGGACAGCAGCAGCCCTGTTCGCTTTTGCAATCACACAAATGGCTCCCTCAGGTTCACATTCCAGGGCTGTTTAAAGAGGATGTTCTCCGTTTATGGGGATTGTCCATACAGCCTGAGTGATGAGGCCTAGATCGGTTGGTGCAAGGAAGGGAGATTCCCTGTTGTTCTGCATAATTGCACATACATACATGCACACAATTCCTGTGAGTCTGGAACAAGTACAACCATCACACACTCTTTGTCACAACATTTCAGATCAGGCTGCCCCGAGCTTCCTGTAATCCCTCTGTAACATTAATTATAAACTAGTGCTTTGTGCCCTGTGGACCAACCGTGACTTTCTCAGGACAATTAAAGTTACTCAGTAGAAGAAGGGGGATTGGATAGAAAAGGAGGGAAAGGGGGATCAGTGAGTGAGTCAGAGGATTTGACGAGAACTGCATCTCAGAGTGGTGAAATAATTCAATAGGGTGAGATGAGAGTTCAGGGTTTGGGGCCGGGCGTACAGAATGTCTAACTTCGGGCTAAAAAGGGATAAGTCATAGGTGCTGGAGCCTTTTATATTGTTCTGTAAGTGAGGAGTTTAGCATAAGCCTTGGCCCTGGACTCGGAGGTTTAACAGGGTAGGGACTGGGTGGGCAAATGCCGGTCGGGGGTGGAGGAGGATTAGCTGCCATCTCAAGGGAGTAATTGGGTGATGTGTGGGAAACATGACCCGGTTATGCTTCTACACCTTCAGTAATTCATGAGGGAATTAAAATAAATAAAGTATCCTTGTTTCGTTTTTTGTTTAACACGTCTCATAAATATGTTTTTGTCAGACCTTAAGCAACCACATCCGAATTGCTTCTCAGCGTTGAAGTGCTCCTCGGGGCAGGCAATAATTGCCTGAATGTCTTTCCCACCGGTCACTGACCTTTTAACAGTCCACCGAATCACTAAATCCTGTTTGACTGGCTTTTTTAATTCCTTCCAAGCGTGACTTGACTCTGCTGAGAGCACCTGCGATGTACTCTGCTTGCCTTCAACAGGTGGAGAAAAAAAAAGCTTAAAATATGCTGCCATGACGTGGAACACAAACTGTGTCCCTGCCCCACCCTTTGCTTTCTTCCTTGGGACGGCTGTAGCTCACTCTGCCAAAGGCAAACCCTTTCAAGTCACTCCGGATCTGTTTGCGACATGAGGGTTGAATACTAGTTTATTTGGGGCAGAACTGTTTGTCAGGCTGGCCAGTGAAGTGATTCATTTGACAGATGTTGTTATCCCAAATGGATCTGATAGGCTGCTGTTTAATCCCGTTGAGGCACCTTGCTCCAGGACACAAGATTTCTTAGCGACGCCCTTTCCCTGAACCCTTGACCTCCGGTTTCAGGCTAACAAGCAGAGTTACTCTGAGACACATGATTTCTGGATATGGATATGAGTCCTGTCAATAGTTTTTTTTTCTCATATTCCACTCTTATGTCCATCTTTGCAACTATTCAGCATTAGTAATCCATCCATAATAAATTGTTACATTCTCATCTGACTCCAGCTAGATTTTTCTTTCTTCTTTTTTTTTTTGATAGAAATGGAAAAATGTAATGTCTCATGTTCATCTCATTCTTGCATTTATGGTTGAGATTTTTGATTTTTTTAGCCCGTATAGTCCTTTTCTTACCTATCCTTGATTTGATTGTTTTAAACTGCTTAACCTTCCTGCAGCTAAACTGTACATGTGGTGGAAAAGAAAAAGTGGTTTTGTCAAGCAGCGTGACTTTTAAGGTCATGAAACTTGCTCCAGAACTTCAAGGCTGCAGGATCAACACCATAACTAGATTTGTTTTCTTTTTACTTGTTTTTCTTTTTCTTTTCCTTGTTTTTTTTTTTGAAACGTCTGTTAGCATGTCAGTTTAAATAAGCAAATTAGGGATAGCAACACAAAAAAAACTGAGAATAACATAGAAGGGCAAAGACGGACTGAGAGTACAAGCACCTCCTGTGATACATGCTTAGTGTGCCACAGGCAGAAGAACAAATGAGAATATCTTCTTACTGGGTAAAAACAAAGCAAGGACAGGCAGCGCCTCCGTCCACGGAAATTATTTTAAAATTGTAAACAAGACCTTGGAATAATATTACCATTTTCTTAGTTGCTTTTGTTTACATTGCCTAAATAATCCCCCAGACAGAGGCTTTGTTTTTGGTCTTGTACCTCCAGAGAAAAGGTTAGTGGTCATTGTTGTTCCTGATTGCCTTGTAACTTTTGAGCACTCCATATTTAAGAGCATTTATCGTTCTGCATGGAAAAATAGTTAAAGGAACAGTCCACCCCAAAATGAAAAACCATTAATATTTCCACAATTCTCCCACTGATCTGAAATAAGGACTTGGGAATGATGGTTGTCGAAAAAGTTATTAGAATTATTTTTGCCTTGTAAAAGGTTTTGATCATTGTCTTTTTCAGTTGTCTTTGTATTTTGAGTAGTTTTAGGTATGAAAACTATTTAGTTATGGTTCAGAAAAAAAATCAGTTTAGCTTAAAATAAACGCTTCCATAACATTAACCTTGACAGTTGAAAGTTACCAGTCTGATGCAAAGAGGTCGTGATAAAACGGCCGTATGTAATTCATTTGGAGAGATCAGGCTGAATGCTTTATATCCTGCTGTGTTTGATTGTCCTGAAAGGGTTATCTCAGTGGAGTGTCAACAAAGCTCATAATGATTTAATTGGATTTTTAGATGGGCTATCCCTTTTAGATGGGGCAGACTCTCCTACATAATGCCATCAGGATCTCAATAAGTTTATGCGCTGATGACGTCAGTTTACTACGACTCTGTAGGTTTCTCTAATTAAATGTCTTTAAAAGAGTGTGTTACCCAGTATGAGTGAAGCTCGGTGGGAAAGAGGATGTTGTGAATCAAAGTAGCCAGCACAGTGTGTCTCTGTGTTGCGTAAATGAGGATTATGTGCACCAGATAAGATTTCCGTCAGTGTTAGCCCACACCGTAGAAAATAACCCTGTTAGGCACTGTCTCGAGCAACCACCTCTTTGTAAATCACTGAAATTAAAACCGCAGCAGCCAACACTTGACTGTAGCCCAGCCACTTACAGGCCAGTGGCCTTTCCCCTTGTTTCTTTGCCCGGTGGTGACTGCATGTAGTCTTGAGTGGGTGGAGAAGAGCAACCGATTACTGAAACCAGTGTGGAGCTCTGAGCTGCAGCCAGAAATCCAAACAGCGATGGTACTTGGCTCATCTCCTCTTTGAAAGCCGAAACTGAGCCTGAGTTGGGTGTGGCGATTGAGGGGGAGGTGAGTGGGCAGATTTGGTGTTAACATGACTGAAAGCAACACTTTGGTGGGGATGGGGGTGCAGCAAGGTGAAACCTGGAATGTGCTGGTGATGAGGTCATACCTGCATGCGTGTGTATGTGTGTGTGTATGTGTGTGTGTGTCGCTTCAGAGAGGATTTGGTTTGCAGGCCCTTGAGGCCCCATCAGAAATGATGTCATGGGAAACTACTACAAAGCCCATCTTAGCTGTTTGTAAACTCTCCCCATTTCCTTGCAGAAATCTGGGGACCACATGAAACTCTTAGTTTTGATCTACCGAATAAAAACACAGCTTATTTGAGAGGAATCTGCTGTAACATTACCAGACTGAGGTTCAAAACAATGAGTGAAAGTGTACTCCAACTTGGACAAGATGTAAATCATTACGTTTCCTTTGATGTCCGTATGGCCTCTTCCTCGGTCCCTGTCCCCCTCGCCTTGTCTTCATTACTTATCATTTCTCTTGACTGTAAACATTGTGAACTGAACCTTACTGCCATTCTGCAAGAGCATGGGGCCCCTTTCGGTGCGATGCATTGAAAAACAGATCAACTCAGAGGAGCTGGGAACATGAAAGGAGGGAGCTAACTACAGGGGATAAACACATTCCTTTGCAACCTGACCTGCTACCGCTGCTGCCACTGGCGGCTGGTGGAAGTGCAGAGGAGCTCACAGCGAGATGCATTGTTGCCTCAAAGCGAGGTGGTGTTGGGGAGGTGGCACGGCTGAATATCCCTGAGCTCCCTCAGATCTCGCATGCAGCAAGCAGCACTTGACCTTTGCAGCGCTAAAGGAATATGACAGCCGTGAAGCCAACAGAGAGAATGGGGAGAGAGGCGAAGGGGGGTAGAAGTGAGCGTGAGACAAAGCCACACAAAGTGAAGACTGCCACCAAAACCCTTAGTTTGCAATCAATGTCAGTCATCCCTCCTATCGGGACAGTTTGATTTTCACTTTTCAAATGAGGCGTTTATTTTTGGCCTGATAACAGGCCCGGCTAAATTGAAATTGGCAGCTCGACAATTTACAGATAATAGCCAACTACACAGGAGATCATGTGAACAGCCCTTTCTTTCACTTTGCTCGAGCTCCCTCCCTCTTTCTCCTGTCGAAGATGAGAAAGGAGGAAATGAGGGAGGGAGAAAGAGAGAAAAGGGCTAATCTTAGCAACAATCAGAGGAGGCTGGGAAGGCAAAGAAAAGGAGTCTAAAATGAAGGGATGAAGAGAGAAAAAGGGGGTGTGGGAGGAAAAAAATGAAGAGTAATGTGCCACTGATCAGTGTGTGTGTGTGTGTGTGTGTGTGTGTGTGTGTGTGTGTGTGTGTGTGTGTGTGTGTGTGTGTGTGTGTGTGTGTGTGTGTGTGTGTGTGTGTGTGTGTGTGTGTATGGGGGGCTCTGATGTTTTTTGGGGTGGGGCTGGGGGAGGGGGGGGTACACAGTGAGGTGGGGTGAGGGTGTACAGGAGAGGTGAGGAAAGAAAAAAAGAAAAGAAGGGATTTTTTTATGTTTCTGGCAGAAGACCAGCTGAGGTCTCAAGGTTATCCTGGCTTTGCAAACTCCCACGGGAAAGGTGGAGTGCTGAGGGCCGAGGAAAGGGAGGGGGGATGAGGACTTGAGGTGAAATAGAGGAGGGAGCGAAAGCAGCCCTTCTTTGCCAGTAGGGAGGCTAATGCTCAGGGGGAGAGTAATCCTCGGGCCCTCTTGTCTGATAAGGTTGGCCTTGGCCCAGGTAGGAGGAGAAAGAAAATGGCCCCGAGGTCTCCCTGGACATCTTAGCAGCGCAGGATCAAAAACCTGGTGATTTCATCAAGTCAATCTCGTACCATTATAACATGGGATAACAATGTCAGTCCCTGATGATTCCCACGGTGAAAACCTTTCTTACCAACTCTCGCTGCCAAGTGCAGCTGCTCCGGAGGAAGAAGAACTTTACTGCCTTGCTCAAGGGCACTGCAGTAGAGCAGGGCTTTATAGACAAAGCAATGACCCACTCTGCAATTATAAACCCTAACTATATGCATCTGATCTGATTTGTGAGTATGTTCTTGTTTTGATATCAATCAATCAATTCAATTCACACTTTATTAAAGACACATCTCGAGAAGAGGTCCATACTACCATAAAAAAATTATACATATAACACACACGATATAAAAGACAACAACTTATGATATAAAAGACAACAAAAAACCACAATACAGAAGACTTAAAAACAACAGTGACACAAAAAGAAAACAGTGTCAGGCGCAAGTGTAGAGACATGAACGCCAGTGGTTCCACAACGTAGATGTGAACCTGACTGAGCTAAGTGCAGGATTAATTAATCAGGTGCTATTTAAAGAGTTAGATACTCTACATATAAATTTGTACATCAAATTCCGTAGCACAGCAGCACAGGTTGGGACTCCAACACTAACGAACAGATGACTGGCACTACAGCTCCTTGGGACTTTAAGAAGCAGCCTCATACAGTCATTATAAGCCACAGTTTAGCCTCTGCATGCTGCTTTTCTTGTTGCGACACCACAAGTGGCCAGTGTATAGGGATGTACAATATGTTTTAAACAAGGAAATTTTAATATCCACCGAGCACACGCTGAATTTGCGCAGCAGCATATTAGCTTGGGCATACATCCTTCGACACTGTCTGTAAATATCTCTGTCATCAGAGAGATCATTAGTCATAAAATGACCGAGGTATTTCACCTCGTCACTCTCAGGGAGAGCAGAGTCTGCAAGAAAGAAGTCAGGAAAAGCTAACTTTCTCTCCACGGCTACGGACAATCATCACATTAGTCACTTCTTTGTGTTATATTTAATATTGTATTCATTAATACAGTACTTGACTTCACTTCTCCTATACTTGCATGTAACTGAAGGAGGAGATGACACGTTTGTACACAGGTTTCAGACATTTGGCATCTTCAGTGGCCTCACATCCACATCTCTCCCTTTTTCACCAGAGTATTTAAACTCATCAACTTCATGCAAATCAGTAAACCCTGATTACGGCACATTTTATCTTAGAATGATGATAGGGTTGTAATCCACTCAGTAGGAGATCTCCCTTGTTGCTCTTTGTTTACCTATCATGGTCCTGTGAAAGATAAAGATTCATGGCATCATGCAGGTAGTTCGGGGGGCTGTATGTGTGTATGCATGCTGGCTCCTCAAAGAGTGCCCTTCTTATCATCAGTCAACAAAGAAACTTCATTTACCTGTAAATCAAATGTTCCAGTGCTTACTGAGACTTAATTAAGGACTACCCAGGAAATCTCCCCCACTCCAACATATGTCCATCCAAAAGTGTATGGAGGGAAAGAATCAAGTAGTCCAGTGGTAAATGGAGAAATTACATCTTTGAAATGTGTTATTTTTTTATTCTTCATATGGACTTCAGGGCAAATAAAAATAGAAAACACAGATAACCAAATTCCAAGATCAGTCTCGTTTGACCAGTAAGCACGTTTAATTGACGCTTTATGTATTTCCATTCAACTGCCAATGAAATTAAATGGTGAACAGAACATGCTCATCAGGCATGGTTACATCAACTGCAGCAGTATATTAAAGATAGGAGAAAATGAGAGAGTAGCCCCTCTTACACTGGTGAATACCCTGTGTTTAACGTGCGGATCAAGGTGCGGCGTGCCTCTTTTACATTGACCGCAGCACTCATTTTTAAAAAATGTTTTAAACACATCTTTCAGGTTGAAATGATAGATAGCTTGTTCATCCAATCAGCGATGACTTATGATGCCTGATGGTACCGACCCTTTCCGGTTTGGTGAAGGGGTTTACTTTGGTAAAGTGCAATACCTACATGTAACTAAGAAATCAAAAGACCATCGCCATCTCCTGGAGTTGTCCATGTCCGAGTTTCCCTGATGCGGGGTGGTGTATCTGGCAGCCCCGATAATAACTCCCCACCGATGTTAGTAACTATCAGGTCTAATGTAAACAGAACTAACGCATAACCCGAGTACAACCCACCAGGGGGGTTGGTTTTATTTCATTTAGTATTATGATTTCATAACATAAGGACACAGCTGATGAGAGTAACCACAGCAGGAGGAGGTCACAGGTGGGATCTATATTTGCATGATGAGTAACTGGGGAGAAGAGGAGATCCGGAGCTGTCTGGAATCATAAAGGATGGTCCTTTGTTTAAAAAAATGGTAACAAAAATGGGACTTTGTAAGAAGCAAAACCAAAAAAACACTCATCCCGATGTTCATCCATCCTCGTTCTGAAAATGACACCTGTCTGACGGCACATACATTTAGCTAATGTAGGGATAACACGTCATTCTACACGCCCACACAGGTGATGTTATGTTTGGCGGATAACGCATCCCGACTCACCTTCCCTCGCCTCAACTCGCTTTCAGGCCCGAGGTGACAAATAACACGCCTTGCGTTTATATTACCACCGCGCGTTAAACACGCTTTCATCATCCAGCGATATTAGCGGGATCCGATCTAAAAACGCCCAGTGACTGAGTAAGACACCAAGTAAACTTCAGACGGTGTCATAAAAACAATTTAACTTCCACACCACTGGGGAAGCAGAACTAAAACATAGCAAGAATTCCTTTCTGCTGCTTTAACAAAGGTTGTAATCCTTGTATTTAGCCTCCAACAGTTTAAAAGAATACACATTAGGTTGATTGGTGATAATAAATGAACTGTGTTTTTTGTTTTGCTTTTCTCCATGATGGTCTGGCAAACAGTTTAATATGTACCATCTTTCTTGGTGGCAGCTGGAATAGGTTCCAAATCCAAGAAATTAAAATAACAAGTAACCTTTAGGTTATTTCCTTTTTCCTTTTTTTCATTTAGAAAAACATTTTCTATGTTGAAATGAATAAACATAAAACACCCTTTTAGAAACATAAATGCAGTGATCTGTTCAAGCACTACTTGACCAGAATCTGTTGATAACTTCTGAAATTGAATTACAAACTGCAAACACACAGCTGTAAAAACTGTGCGCATCTGCTCCAAATCTTACAATATCCCTCCTTTCACTCGACGGTGCGAGCTCTTTAAACCAGCATGTCCACAGTCAGAGCATCCAGTAAATGCTGGTTCATTTGCATGAGTGGCCCTCACGCCCGCCCGCTTCGCTACAACGCAGCAGAAGCGATATTCCCACTTTGCTCCAGCCTTAGGCGTGCTAACCAGAGACTCAGGCCAACTCGCTGGTCCTCTCCCTTCCTCGCCACTGCTGCTGGGTTTGACTCACCGTGACCTCTCACCTTCAACGCTCCACCGCCTCCCCCACACATGCAAATAACGCCGGTCTGCTCCAGGAGGCATCAGTGAAAAAAAGAAGAAGGAGAAAAGATGGAGAGAGGGAAGAAACAAGGAGGAGTGATGTGGATAGATGGAAGTTGGGGGGGTGGGGGCTGAGTAAAGTAGAGAAAAAGACCCCTAAAGGAAGCATTTTGGTCTCTGAAGTGGAGGGAAGCAGTAGCAGTCGTCTGGGGAACCTCTGGTCTACAGACCAGCAATGAGGCCTTAAAACATCTCTCTCTCTGTTTGAGCTAGCCAAAACGCACCCCAGCGCCCGTGTCTGCGAGGCTACGGTGACCCTTGCTGATCCTTCTGTGTGTGTGTGTATGTGCGTGTCTGTGTTAAACAGGAAAAGAAAAGTGTGAGTACGTTCACTGTACTTATTGTTTTCCTTGCTCCCAGGCTGCTCCAGGCTCCTCGGTTAGTGTGTGTGCGAGGGGAGGCGAGCGATGTGTGCGGCTGTATTTGGAGAGCCTCCAAAAAGACCCTCATCTGCTCTCCTCACTCCTCCTTTTCTGTTCTCTCTGCTCGGAGGATCTGTCAGTTCTCCCTCTCTCTGTTTGTCCCTGCTTTGATCCTGCTCTCCGAGCCTTGGCTGGCCTCGCTAACAGCAGCTGAGCACAGGTCCTACTCCACTCCCACTAACATCACACATCCCTGCCACACAGAGATGATGCATGTGAACACACACGTACACACACATGCACGCTCTCCCTTGCTGCTTCACGTACTCCCCCTTTCCTCTCCAACACACTCCAGAATCAGTAATGACAGACTCTGCTATCATTTTCTATAAGTTGTCGGAGCTAATCGCTTTCACACAGCCCTCTGTAAACCGTAACCCTGCACTCGAGCTGCAAGCAGCTCCGTACTAAAGTGAGGGGTCACTTTAGTACGGATGATTGTGGGCGGTATTTGAGTCTGTAAATTGAACTGCATCTTGCTTTCATGTAGACGGTCCATAATGTTTTTGTTTGTTTGTTTTCACAAAAAGTACATATGGATGCAATTTGGTTATTTACATGATTATTTCCCAGCATGTTGATTAATTTAAAACATATTTCACGCGCACAGCCTGCTGCTGAGTGACTTTAAATCTTTGTATGTGGTCTTCTTCTATTGTTTGCTGATACATCCCTTTTTCTGCAGAGCCTTTTTTTCACCAATAGCAGTCACTGTCTCTTGCTGTCGGCACAAACATGAAGTGGATCACACCTGTCCAACCTTTTGTGTACACACGTTACACACGCAGTAACGTTTAGCAATAAATAAATCCAGTGCTGTCACTCAGTTATGTTTTATAAGAAGTCCCTTCCTCGGTCTCAACCCTTTAACTGTTTTAAAGTGAAAAAAATATGAAGTGATTTTAGAAATCTTAGTGCTGCAACAAGGCAAGTTTATTTGTAGCACAATTCAACACAGGGTAATTCAAAGTGCTTTACATCAACATTAAAAGCGGCAAGACACAATTAAACAGTAAATAACAGATAAAATGATAAGAAAAAAGGTAAAGTAATAAAAAGCACAAGTTGTTAAAAAGTAAAGGCAGTAGAGTACACCTTGAAGAAGAAGTGGAATGGTACACAAAGCAAGTGAGTGAACAAATGTTCATCAATCTATTGAAATTAATAACGTCTTAAACTGTATCCACCTCGTGTATATTTTGAAATAAAATGTACATAGATATGGAGTGACTATAATGCGTGCCTTTTTTGCAATTTTCTGGCAGAACTTCAACGCTCTAAAGCTCTTGACAAGCGGTATCTTTGCACACACTGGTCGCTCACCTCTAAAGGAATCGCAAAGATTTCTGGTCGATTGTTGCCCAAGTTAATCAAAGCATAGCCCGGTGGATTATGTCAAGTAAGTCAGCCACTCTGTTGCAGCCACTTGGGAAAGCAGTCTGCATCCACACAGTGCCACCGTGAGTTTGGCAGTGGCAGCCACATGACACCTAGAGGCTGGCTCTCCTGCAGCCTGCGTGTCTGCTTGCTCCTCACTGGCAGCCAATAATGCCAGGATGAGTATTTAAGCTTCACCTCACCCTTCCCCTGGCTGAACAGCCCTGTCATTCTTGCTGAACCAGGAGTGCCGGCTGGCAGCAGCGCCGTCCACCAATGGGTTACACATTAAGGCGCAGGCACTGGTTGACAGCAGGCCATGCTGTTTTGTGAGTGCAATATCTCACACTTTCTCACACACACACACTCGCCCCACAATCTCCTTGCATAATTGCATTATTGCAGTGTGAGGCGTCCATGGACAAGAGGGCCCAATAAAGATATGATCCCTGGGAAAGACAGAGCAGAGGAATGAAAAAAGAGGAAGTTGGAGATAAAAGGGGAGTAAGGCAAGGAGGGGGTGAAATAAAAAACAGATTTAAACAAAACAGAAGGATGAGTAGACAATTTTCATAGTTTGTGTTCATCAGTTAACCAAACATGATGCTTTTCAGAAGTCTTTACAAAAAGGAGCGCAGCAATTCCCTGTGTTTTCCCACAGATCCATCGTTATACATTTCTAGGCTTTGCAGCAGGTATAACACTCCCAGCTCTGATAGTGGCCAGGTGAGCCCGATAAGACCTTCAACTTCCAGGGACAGGGGAGGGGACTATAGTCCCTGGGCTCGTCCACTCTTGCAACATGAGCGTGAGAAAATCACTCAGGTGGAGAGTGTTTGGAAATCTACACCCTGCCTGTCGACCATCAATACCTTTGTTTGGGAACTCTGTCAGTGCCATTGTGCCAGACAAAAATGGCTCAGGTGCGCAGTTCGCAGCAACATAACATGTAGGTGAGGTGTTTGACAGGAGCAGCGGTGTTGCGCATTGGGGGATATCATGTAGGCTTAGTTTATTTAGGCTCACGCACAGACCAGCTCCCCGCCTGCCAAGAGCAAAGTTTACAGTTATACACAGGCGCGTGTGTGGCTGCAGCATGTTCCCACGAGTGGTTAGTTATCCTCATATAGATTAGGCTATGACCCGATTTAACCGAAATCCGGAGCTGGAGTAAGCAGTAAATTGTGCATCATATAGAAAACGCGCTTTGTTTCATATGACATAAAGGTTATATATCCATGCTTTAGCGCTCTATTATAATTCATGTTTGCAGAGTTTGTGATTCAGCGCTGCAGCGCTGCAGCGCTCGGGTTTGGAGACAAACCCACGATCGTGTTCTCGCGTCCCGAGTGCTAACTCGGGGATGTGGAGTTGTGCAGCTTCGTGTCCTATCACATTGTCGATCTCGCAGGCTGCCGCTGGCGACGCCCCACAGATCCAGGCGGCAGGCCGGCGAGAGGAGCGCCTTCTCCCGGACGCCTGCGCGCCACGTGTCGCGGTCTCCGCAGCTGGAGCTGCGTGCGCGCAGCGGAGAGCAACGCGCTGCTCGCAGGGCTGGACATTTACGCAATTATTCTTCCATCGATTGCTTTCCATTGTTTTCAAGAAATTGCAGCCTCTGCTTGATTGACTTTATGAAAGATATAGTTTTAAAGTGTATTTTTTATAAGCAAACACTGGTCTGTTAGAATCAAACAATTCCCGTCTTGTTTCACTTTGGTGCATCAAAGGCTCGTTAGTTGAAGACACAAAGATGATAGAAAATGTGTAAATCACCTAAATACCAGCGGGACTCATTAACTCATAGTGCCGGCTATAATGCACATAAACTTCTGTTTGTCCCTGCAAGTTGCACAACCTGCAAAATGCAGACCTGAGGCTCCCCAATAAACGTTCAAGAGGCAGTTGTTTGCATTATTTCACTATCTTTTTAGCCAGCCCGCGCTTGTGTTCATCTTATTGTAATAAAGATAAGGAAATGAAATTACGAGCTGATATCTACAAAAGCCTTGGACGCCGTGGGGCGGCTATAGGCGGGAAATAAGGGGAGGAAGAAAGGAGGAGGAGGAGGAGGAGGCATCGGTGTGATCGTGTGAGCTCTCCGGGCTCAGAAATATCTCTGCTCTGGCTCACATTCCGATAAGGGAGCCCAATCCAGCTCTCTCTCTCCGTAGGCGTGGTTTTCCCAGGCTTTTAAAACAGCAGCTGCTATTTACCTTCCCCTCTAATGTAAACCACCGCCGCCGCCACCACATACCCCCCCCTCACCCGGATCCCCCCCCCTCCTCCTCCTCCCCTCCCTGGCCCGGCGGGCCCCCGGCAGCCCGGCGGCCAAACCTCCAACCACCGCGCTCATAAAACATCCTGGCACGTGCTCCACATTCGCAACACCGACAGATGATTAAGTGGCAAATTTTTGTACCGCAGAGTCAGGAACCGTACTGTTATGTGGAAATGAAGTGTGTGCGCTTTCAGGGTCAGCCACATTAACATGACTGGAAAAAACGAGGAGAAAAAAGTAACGATCGCCTTTTTTCTCCTGCAGAACCAGAGTTCATCCTCTCATGTGGTCCCCTCGTGTGGTGTTTAAGTTGTCATGAGTTGTCATCCAATGTTGTTTTCCTTGCAAAATTGATTATAACAGCAACTGAACTCAGGTTTTAAAAGAAAATAAACATTTTAACTCCTGCGCACATTACTTGAAACCCCACTTCCCAAAAACAGACATTTCATTTTTACTAAGCTGATCAACTCAGTTTAGTTACAGCAGATTTGATCTTCAATCTGCTGCAACAGTCCTTGTTTTTATATCTTTACTACATGCTGCTAATGAGGAAATAGCTTGTTTTTATTCTTTGTTCTTGCTTTTTTCATACTGTACCAATAATAAAATGAGGTTCCGGGATAGATGCAATTTTTGCCTATGGGTATGTGCAATATTGTTCACTGCTGCTTGGTTTCTCACTAATTTTATTGTGGTATTGAGTCTGATATCTGTTGCTGTCTGTGTGTGTTGATTGTATGTGGTTTTATACGCTATGCATGTATTTGAAAACAAATTTCCCTAGTGGACATTAAAGTATAACTCAACTCCAACTCAACTTGTCCTTATTTGAGAATCGTGCAGTAGCTATTTATAATAACACAGGGAATAAAGGTATTATTGTTGTATGCATATAGGCATAGATTTGATGGCTATGTTTCATTCATGTAATTCTTACTACTATCTTATTTAATTTTCTATTGTTATCTCGCGTCTGGGCAGATAAGAAGTCACTCTGCCTTGCTCCTGGCGGCGGTGCCCACTCAGCGGATCCGCTGTTAATATGTAAACGCTGCGATGATTGAAGACTGGAGGCAGTTTCCCCGGCTGTGCCCTGAACCCGGGCCGTGCGCCATTGGCCGCCAGCTCCAGCGAGCCAAACAACCAATGGGAGGGCGCCGACCACGAGCCGTCCTCCCTCGGGCCGCGTGTCCCTCGCGCTGATTGGTGGAAAGTTACTGTGGGAAAGAAAGTTTGGGAAGTTTCACACGAGCCGTTCGCGTGCAGTGAGAGATATAAATACAAGCCACACGCGGAGCAGCCAACAGAGAGACTGCATCCGCTCCCGGTAGCCGCGGCCGCTGCGCATCGCTCTGACGGATTCTAATTTCATACATACCACAGGATTCTTGTTTCACAGGGAAAGGGAACTTTTGAAATAGGGTTTTCACCAGCTGAATGTAATAATTTCCACTTTTTTCTGACACCGGTGGATCGTAATTTGCTTGGTTTTGTGGGATATCTTTTGATAAAAAAAAGAAAAAAAGATGCCTGCTGATATGATGGAAAAGACTTCTTCCTCTCCGGTCGCTGCGACTCCAGCGAGCATGAACACCACTCCCGATAAACCCAAGACAGCATCCGAACACAGAAAGGTTGGTATTTGAAATCATGCCATCACTTGTCATGAATATCAAAAAGCCTTATTCATTTAAACTCGGTCGCAATTTGGCAGGAGATTCTTGTCTGAGACGAAGACTTCGCTTTTACGCACTGATTTCTAATCTTCAATCTTGTTTTATTTATTTATTTATTTTACCTTTAGTCATCAAAGCCAATCATGGAAAAGAGGAGAAGAGCTAGAATCAACGAGAGCTTGGGTCAACTGAAAACTCTCATCCTGGATGCTCTCAAAAAAGATGTGAGTATTTCTCTGCATGTCGTCTCCCGGTTCTATCAGAACTCTAGCCCTGTCAAACAGGAGAATGTGAGAGTGTAATGCTAACCAGCTGTGTTTCCGTCTCCCAGAGCTCCAGACACTCTAAACTGGAGAAGGCGGACATCCTGGAGATGACGGTGAAGCATCTCCGGAACCTCCAGAGGGTTCAGATGACCGGTAAGTCTCCATAACCCAAGCCTAATGTCTGTTTGCGTTGTAAATTATTTGGACTATACAATTAGCTCCCAAACCTTTTGTCTTAGCAGTTTTAATCTGAAAAAGACACAAATGAAAAGGTCCCTGACTTAAGATACCTGTGCCTTTCTCTTGCAGCTGCCCTGAACACCGACCCCACCGTCTTGGGGAAATATCGCGCTGGATTCAGTGAATGCATGAATGAAGTCACCCGGTTCCTGTCCACCTGCGAGGGCGTCAACACCGAGGTCAGGACGCGGCTCCTGGGTCACCTGGCCAACTGCATGACCCAGATCAACGCCATGAACTACCCCAGCCAGCATCAGCACCAGCACCAGCACCAGCTCCCTCCGGCCGGCGGGCCCACGCACCCGTCCTTCGGCCAGTCCATGGTGCAGATCCCCAGCTCGCCCCCGCAGGTCCTCCCCATCAACCCCGCAACGTCCTGCAAAGGGGGCTCCTCGCCGTCCTCGCTACCTTCAGACGGCACCAAAGTGTACGGCGGGTTTCAGATCGTGCCTGCCACAGACGGACAGTTTGCTTTCCTCATACCCAATGCGGCGTTTGCGCCGAACGGCCCCGTGATTCCCGTTTACGCCAACAGCGTCAGCACGCCGGTGCCGGTGCCGGCCGCGGTTTCCCCCGGAGCGCCTTCAGCCAACTCGGATTCCGTGTGGCGGCCGTGGTGAAAAGAGGGGAAAGGAAAGGAACACTATAAAGACTATAAAATGACCCTCATTAGTTCGCTCTTTGGTCCTGATAGAAAGTTGCTTTCAATCTGTTTTTTTTCTTGTAAAACGAAAGAGTATGCACTATATTTGTACAGCTGACAAGGGAGTAAAGTTCATATTGAAATGGGATTTGTTTTGTGGAAGTCCGTTCACTGCATTCTTTTTATTTTTTTTACATATATATATATATCTATATATATTTGAGTTGTCTTTTTTTACTGTGTGACGCCAAAGATATGTTTATTGCGCTTATGCTGTTCTTCGTTTTGGAAGACAAATAAATTTGTATAGAAGTTTAAAAAAACAAGCGCTTGTGCCTGCATTGTTTTCTAGAGAATCAGAATGTGTTTTCTTGGTGTGTGCAGTCAACAACAAAGGTCAGCATCTTAATGCAGTTTTTTACGCACAGTTACTGTGCGTAAAAGCAAAGCTGAGAAATCCCAGTAACCACTTCTCTCAGAATGAGCCTTTACGCGTGTAATAAGAAAATAAGGGGGGAAAAGTTAATAGCCCACACATACTTAGCCAGCAGTACCAGCAATAACACTCTTAAGAAGGAAAGTTTGCTGTGCGGAAAAAACATCACCTTCCACTGTTTGTCTTTCACTCCACGCAAAAGTCAGTTTACTTCATTGATGGTTACACAATATTTCATGTTGATGAGTCTGCGGGTGAGACAATACATTTCACTTACTGTAAGTTAAGACTCTTTAGTAAAGTCCGTACTGACTGACATGCCATTACGTGAATAAGTAAATGAGGTGGGACACGGTGGTTGTCTCTGTAATCAGAAACAGCAGCGGGATCATCTGTTGGGGCTGTTGCGCACTGGCCGTCCAGCTGTTTGGCCCCTTGAAACTTTGGAGCGTTGCAGAGGTCACTTACGCCATCTAGCAGCAGAGAAGGACATTACAGTCTGATTGGCAAGTGGAGGATCAATGGAGTCCAGCATGTACCGGCTGCGGGTGTGGGGCTGTCTCGTTGAAGCTTTGAGCAGCTTTTGTTTCACTGAGGGAACTGATGTGGAAGAGAATATGTTACCTGATTCAGAGGCTACTTCCTTAGACGTTTTTTTCATGTTGAGGTTTCATTTCAGAATGATTAAACTAGCAGGACTTGGTTAAACTTGTGTTTATTTTAACAATAATACTGTGTGTGGATATTTTGAGTTGTAATATAAATGGAAATGAGTGACAGTAAATGGAAAGATGGACTTTATCAAATAGCAATTTGAAGTGATACAGATAATTATCAGGATTTCTGCTGTTCAGACAGCCTTCTCTTCAACATGATCATTGATCTCTTGACTGTATATAGCAGAGAGGAGCCTTGGGCAGTGGCTTTAATCAGAGCTGAGGGAGGGGCTTGGTGCCACGGGGTTGACAGAAGAAGGACACATTAAACACATCGCCACCGAGCCATGTGGTAGCGCTCTGCTTCGCCCAGGTGTGTATGCCCCCTCCAGCTATCTGAGTGTGGCCCTGCTTTGAAGGGGGTGTGTGTAGGGCGGGGGCACAGGTGTTTGCAATTATCAGTGTGCTAAGAGGCACAAAGTGTGGATAAGTGCCATCATTTCGAATTTCCATCACACCTTTTTACAGGGGGGCCATATATCCCAATTTGATTGAATCCATGTGTGTGATTGTGCCTGTGCATGTTTATGCTTTGTGTATGTGTATTTGTGCATGTGTGTTGAGGCGTCTGGACATGCTGGGCCAAAGGGCACAATAGGTGAGGCATTGGGGAGCTAAGTGGGACAGGGGAGTTCAAGGAAAGGCCTCTCACACAGGCCACATACGAGCCCTCACACTAACAGACGCACACATGTACACGAAGCGCTCCCACCGCATTCCAGCTGTGTTCACACCAGTGTCAAGCTTCCTGCCCCAAGCCCCGGGGCCGCAGCTGGACACAGGACGTTTGGGAGGCACGTGGTGTGACCCGGACAACATCCAGCTGCTGAGCCCTCCCACCCTCCGTTCTCCCCGACCCACCAACATCTTCAGTGGTCGCTCCCCCTCCCGAGACCAGCTTTACGGGCCTCTCCAATTACCCAGTGCGGTGGCCGAGCTGCCGGAGTGACCGCACACATGTCACAACAAGACCAGGGAGGGAGGGGGGAGTTAGCTGCCATGCGTGTCCATTAACTTTTCCCACACTCCGCGTGCATGCAGGGAGCGAAAAGAGGGGGAAAAAAGATCCTCTGCTTCCTCTTTGGCTCTGTAAGTGCTACCATATGGTCCAGTCTCCTTCCCTCTCTCTCAAAGTCCTTCTTTTTCTCTCAGGCTTGCTCTCCCAGCCCATCACTAGGGCTGTCTTTGATTGCCGCCCAGACAAGCAAGAGCTTTATGATTTAAGCCCAGGGCTTGCTGTACCAAGCCCTGGACTCATTATGAAGCCAAACTCCTCTCCCTCCCATCCCCTTGCAACCCCCCCCACCTCCTCTTGCAGTTGCAGGGGAAGGCTGTTTTCTGGCAGGAAATGAATAGCTCCCAGATGAGCGCAGGAACCTGAGAGGTCGTGAGAAAGAGGCGAACCCCCCTCCGCAGGCCCGGCTTGCTGCCAGCCGCCGGGGGAATGTGGGAGAGCGCCTCTCTGACACACGCATCAACCCCTCTGCCCTCCACCACACCGCCTGACTGACTGCCTGCCTGCCTGCCTCGGCCGTGAGCCTGGAAATAGACTGACAGACGGGGCAACCGCCACTGAGCCAGGCAGTACAGCTCGTCAGGCAGCCAGGCAGGGAAAGGGAAAGCTCTGGGAGGGAATGAAAAAAACTGTTGGCTTTGTGAGAGCGGAAGTGGATCAGTGTGTGTGTGTGTGTGCAGTTTGAATCTTGACTCAAGCATTAATTACAATGGAAAGTTAAATCTGTAATTTAAGTTTACTTAGTTAGTGCTCATTTGTGACCCATTTACACTGAATTTGACACATGCCTGCACACTCTCCTTCCTCTGTCCCAGAGGCTCACATTCATTCCACGATATTCACTCAATCCGACAGGTGTTCCTTGTCAAGAGCAAAGGGTTTTCCCTTCGGTTCTCCTTGTACTGAACTAACATTGTTTCTCCTGAGGCCGACGCTGTTATGGTTGGATGTGGTCAGAAGCTGTCCAGGTGTATTCTAGGATCTGTTTTAATCATTGTTCAGTAACAAAGTGACATGTTGAGATTAACTAATTATAGAGGGAAGGCTAGAAATGTTCATTTGCCAAGTCCAACAAACATTGAGGATCCTGTTTATTGGCTCAGGAGTGTAACAGCGTATGTTAGGAGGAGGCAGCCAGTATCTGCTTTTTTCATGAAATCATGTACCACATGCATCTGAGGCAATGGCACTGGTTGTGGCTGATATGAGTTATGGGCAAGTGGACTGTAAGCAGAGTGAAATATAAAATGTGGACTAGGGATTTCAAATCCTTCTCTTGTCATATCATATTGTGTTTAGATTGACTTAAGGTACATGTTAAAAATTCAATTAATCTTCCATACAGTAAATGCATCCCCAAGGCCAATAATAAATGCTCTGTTAAGTCACATTTTCAAGTCGTCCAAACATCTACTGAGGTCACAAGCAGAGTCAAGAGAGCTTGAAGTGATGCTTATAGAAGGGCATCCAAATCACACAGATTTGGACTGATCTTTGTGTCCTCTTCTTAGTGCATTACTCCTAAAAGTCATTCTGTCATCAGAGCAGCAGATTTACTGACTCAGTACATGTCTTGGTCCACACCGCAGACCCCCATTGTGCTTGAGTCCCTGTCGTTCTTTCCCATACTCTGTCTGTCTCTTATGAGCCCAGTTTGTGCCGGGCTCCTATGGTAACCTGTGGGCCCAGTAAACAGGACAAGCTGCTTGCCCACTTTCCTTGGCTCAACATACATGACAACAAAAACCCCCACCAGAGGCTCCCACCACCAACCCATTCAAATGTCAGCCACTTCGTTTGAAGTCGGAGAGCGCTATGTAAATCCACAGTGTTTCTCACCATCCCAGGCACTTAGAGACACTCAAAAACAAGAGCTTCAGTAAAGGTGGTCCTGCGATGCTGGATGGTTGTTTCTCTTATATTCTCCAGCCTTTAAAAGTCTTTTTTTTTTTATTCGACCCTTTTGCCTGTTTTCCCTGTTTCAGTTTGTAAACATGTCTATTATTGCTTTTGGTGCCTGGTTTCAGGGCATGGTGACTTGAGAAGAGCAGGACATGGCAACCACACACAGCTGTCAATTACAAAGTTGGGACACCTTCCAACTCTGGGTGGTGACAGTGATGACCCCATCACACTGCGCCTTTGTATGACCTGTCCTCCAACTACTGTGGAACCCAAGGCCAAGTGAGTGGGAGGGTTTTTTCCCCCCTTTAGAGACCATCACTACAAACAAATAGACCAGGCAAACAAGTTCCCACCACAACAGAATCCAAACAACTGCCAACGGTGACAGTTTGTTTGGTTTTAATAATGCACAAAGAGAGTCCCTATCAACTCTTCTGAGTCTTTGTTTAATTAGTTTTGAGGCCCCTCGTTTTTTTCCCTAGAAAAAAAACAAAAATGAAGAAATTTAAAAATGTAAAGTATTTTTTTTTTTAATTATTTCTAGGCGCTATTTATAGAGGTTCTGTAAATTTGACTAATTCTTATTACAATATATTTAAAAAAATACTGTTTAAAAAAAATTTTTTGAGCTTGTTTCCTTGGAGGTATTCAAATGCACTCTAATCCTAATGTACCCTTTTATTGGGACTCCTGGTAATAAAGTCGCGATTGTGTTTCTGCTGCTGAATTCTAAGTAATTCTCGAGTAACTTGGTGCATTGTTGCACTTGTGAACATGTTGGCTTGTTTTGCACTTTGCACATTATGCTGCTTTTACATCTTCGTCAGGAAATCCTTGTAAAAGAGCATTTATAATCTCAATTATTTTTTTCCTCGATAAATAAAGATTAAATAAAACATTTGAATACAGCAGCATGCAGCTTTCAATTAGATGTATAGATAAAACAAATCAGTTATATGTCTTCAAATTCCAAACGCAGACATCTGTCAAATCAAATTTAGCAGGCTTTTTCTTTTCTTCTGCTACTTTAAATGATACACCAACATGTTCCACTTGCTACATTGAAGGGCACTGACATTTTTCCAAAACCTAACCTTGTTGTTTTGTCTCTTAAACATAAGCAAACGACCAATGAGATCAAAAGTTAGTGTTGCAGGTAAATTGGTTTCACAGTAAAGTTGAAACTCCAGGTCAAAGGTTTAGTAACTTTGTCCACTGCTATCTGTTCAACCTCTAAAACTACAAAATGCATGTTGGTTTATAATCCATACAAACATCATGCAACTCCATTTATTCTGCAATGTTGTGATTATGTATTCAGTCTTATGAACATGAATGTGTGCTGTAATGGTGATGGCTGGATGGCTGGTGGTGGGTGGAGTAGTTTGCCCTCCAACCAGGAGGTTTCCAGATAATTTCTCAGAGCTGTTACATGCAAAAGTCTCCCTGGCCAAGAAACCGAGTCCACTGTTCTCACTGCTCATCCCAAACCCAGATAAACACAGTTGTGTCAGGAAGGACATCCGATTTAAAACTTATGCTAAAAAACCTATTGCGAGGAAGTGAAAGAAATTCAGTCACCAAAGTGGATAACCTTTGTTTTCACTGGACAGAAATAAGGTCCCCAGTCATACTGCGATCGCCAACAAGCATATACCTATACAAACATAATGTGTGAGTGTGTATCTACTTGTGTATCTGAGAAAGATTACAGCAGATTCCAGCTCAGGTGTTTGTCCTCCGTGTGCATTCATTCAGATATGTTATGCTCTGTATTTGAACACTACATCATTGTTCCTGGGTTGGATTTTGCGTTTCTTTGCACATGCAAGTGAGGCTCATATCACTTAAACATGATCCAGGGAGACTAGCGAAGTGCAGCAGAGAAATCACACCCCTAACAGACTCAACTTACATGCTGTTTTGTAGCATGATCTATGAGCTCTGCCCTCGCGTGGCTGGTTTTATGTTCCTGCCTTTAACAACTTCTCCACGGAGACTTGGGCCCCTCCGAGATGAAGAAAAGAGAAACCAGATTTTTTTTTTTTTTTTTTTGACCCTTGAATACATCAAACAGGTCCAGATGTCCAGCTTTTTTTTCATGCTGATGAAGCTTGATGTCAGTAAAACAACAGGGTGGATATTGTTGCTGTAAAGTTCTGATTATGGTGTTAATGATTTTACATTAACTTAAAAGTCACGCACACACATGCACTCAGACAAGAGCCTAGAAGAATGGGATTCAGAGCGAGGCACAGAAAGTGATGGGTTAAGTCATCAGTTTGGGAAAAGTTTTGTTTGTGTTCTTTGATTTAATGGCTTACACTTCAACACAGGAAATGATGGTTGTGTTTTCTGTGAAAGGAAACCCCCAAACTAATGAAGGCTCCTGCAAAGAAGCTCGCCTCGCTGTGTTTGTGTTGTTGGATGTTTGTAGGCCTGTGGATTTGTAGTGTCGGAATGTTTTTGTTGTCATGAATTTGTCGGAATATTTCATCTTACGTATATCATTTGTTGACATTGTAGTTATTACTTTCACCTTCTTCTGCATCACAAGTCATCCAACAACTCATCCAACAAATATCAGTTTTAAAATAGCAAAAGCTGGCCAAATTAACTCTGGACTCGTGTCCCAGTGGTCTCCTTTGACAAGTGCAAATCACTTTACAGCACTTTTTTTAAAAAGAGAAAAAAATGTAAATAGCTTGTAGAGCTACATTTGGCATCATGGCAGGTGTGACTAAAATACTCAAAACAGTAATTATGGGACAGAAAAGTGAACAGAATGAAGAGTGATGTGCAAGAAACCATAAAAAGAGTAAATATGGATCCGGGTCATCACTTCCATGCTGAAGCAACATGGCTGGGACATGTACAAGAAAAACGGGCTTCAAAACCAGTCTTCAGAAACCAATGGGTCACGTATGTCACCGAATGCTTCATCCATTGTTTTATACAGTCTGTGGTTTTGAAGCCGTGGGGAACATGCCCACCACATGTCAATCAAAGTTAGCTTTGCTCCCAGCTCATCAGCCGAACCCCACCGAAATATCTACAGGCGTGGCGTCAGACATTTAGAGTCGGAAAAACAGTTTAACATGTTGACTCGATGGCGGAATGAAAAATGACTGTCCTGTTGACCAAAGGCTGGGCTAATACAAACAGGTGGCTGCTTCTCGAAGCGGTAACATGGAAATTACAGATGAAAAAGTGACAGCGCCTAGCCACTGGCTGAACTGTCAATGAATCATATTAGAAAAAAATACTTGATATGAGCTCTTCTGGTGTGGTACAAAAAAATCCACTCCCCTCAGAGTCGTCATGGATTTCAAATCAAACGATTAAGACTAAAATAGTTTTTTGGACCAGGCTGTAAATATATTTATTTCTGCTCATTCTGCATTTTAACATGTGTGTCAAAGGAGATTGACTCACTTTTGCAGCCAGCCTCTAGCGGTCGGTCGAAGAACTGCAACGGATCTTAGTTCCACTTTAGCCTCAGTCAGGAAGTTAGATGGTTGGTGCTTGTTCCTCCGTTATAATTTCTTTTTTAAATTATTTTCAATGAGCACAATGAATGTGACATCTTACATCCCATTTCACGCACATGACATCGAGTCGTACTTGGTTTCCAGAATGTCGGTTTCACTACCGTCTCACTACTGTCTTGTAAACGTTTTCCTTCCCTCCCGCTGCTACTTTTCTGTCACAGATGACTCCAGACATTCCTCTCCACCACGCCACCCTGTGTGCACTCTCTTCTCCACCTTTTTATTGAAATTTTCAATTTTGATGTACCTTGCAAAAGTGACAATGACAATAAAGATTTATATTATCTATATTTTCCTCACAGCTGAGGCTTCTTCACATCTACTCCACTTGTTTAAGAATCACTATATTTGTTTGTTGCCTTTTTCAATTTGCCTTTTCTATATTGTTCATATTGAGGTTGTTACTTATAACATACAGAAATACATTAGGAGGCTTTTTGGACAGTAAATGGTATCAAATTAAAGAAGTTGAAGTTAGAGAAAGCCCCAGACGTTTCACATTTTTCACACTTTGACACCTTTTGGATGAACTGACAGGAACCAGAGGCTGTGTGTTAATTTGCAAAGTCTCTACTGGGAAACTGTCTTACTCACTCCATCCTTCTGATCTCCACTTCTTTGTTTCTTTTGGTTTTGCTTCAGTTTTGTTGCTGATTGTTTCCTCAGCATCTTCCACCACTGAAATGTATTGCATCATGTTGGTATTCAGAGACATGAAATGGCATTATCCCACTTCCTTCTACTCTGTCCATGCAAAAGCAGTATAAACTGTGACGTGGACCTGCACTTAATCCGCTTTCTTTTTTGGAGGCAGTGGCGGGAACTGCAGAGGAGCTGGTCACAGAGATACGACCACAAGTTGCTGCAGACACAAAGCAACCCCTTTGTGTGTGTCTCTGTTTGAAGGGCTGCACAAAAAGGAGCAAGTCCATTACATTTAGAGTTTGGATGTGTGATGCAGAGTGTGTTTGGGTGTCTTTGCTTGCCTATTTTCCTTCCAAATACAGCAAAAGCCAAAATGTGGGTTTATACTGTATTGGGGGTGTTTTTCTGCTGTTTGTGTGTACTCCATGCCTCCTACCTCATCTGTCTGTATGACCTCACCTTTGTGGAGCGTGTTTCCAAACCCTCCCACAAGACCCTGTTATCTCGGCTTCAGTTTGCATCATGAATGAGGCAAATGTCTGTGTGTGAGCACATTTTTTTTTTGTTATTGTTGAGCTGGGATTCTGGCAGGCTTGTCATGGTCTCCGAACATGTAAATCCAAGTTTTTCTGAGAAATGATTATCCCAGCGGCTGTGATGAAGCCACCTAGTGTGGGCGGAGGAAATGAGACATAAGAAGAAGAAGTGGCAAGTTTCTAGTGGTATTGTTTTGTGAGGTCAAAGAAACAAAGCATTTAGTGATTTGGTGTCCTCAGTCATTTTCTTTTTTAATGTGCAGCATAAAAAAATGTTTTACTTTGGACACATTCTTGTTTTTTCTTCCCCAGACTTTATTTTGGACATTGCTCTTGTCTGCTTTGTCTCTGTTGCCACACATGATGCTCGCCTCTCTTTCTGATACAGTTCATAATAATATATCATTTTCATTTCTAAATGTTAAAAAAGCCATGTCTCTTATTGTGGCATTAATTAGCTAACCTCAGTTAAATTAAAAACCACTACAAGCTGTTTAGCTGCTCCCTGTTCAATTTGTCATGTGCTCCTTCAACCTTCACAGCCGTTATCATTACCCTGTCATACATAATGAGATAATTTTATGATCTACTTTTCTAAAGCCGGGACCATCACTTCCTCCTTAATAGGCAGCAGTGTGATTAGCATGTGGCAGAGTGACGATTTGTTCTGAAGACCACAAACTCTCTGAGACACACACTAAAACACAGACAGTTGCTCACACTGACTCAGATTTTCCCACATGCTCCGCGGATCTGGTTGCAAGCACGCTCTCTTTCCTCCTGCGGCGCTGGCTGCGTGCGACCCTCCACAGACGATATCAGGGTAATTGACAGTGACTGGAAATATGCAGCATCATTGAGCCTCGACCTGTGTGACTAACAGGGTTAGGGAGCCCTGTTAGCTCCCCACCCCCCACCCCCCTTGGAGACCGAAGCCATCAGCGATATTCAATTTGTGTTTAAGTTCGCTTTGAGAGGCCCCCAGGGGCCCGATTTGATTAACATATTTTACGGCGAGCCCTTGGATGTGTCTGGGAGTGAATCCGGTCCTGTATTAATAATAGTCAGAGCCCATTATGACTGACTAAGTGACAATAGTGACAGTGGGACCTGACAGTGGTTGACAGACACCTCTGTAGGGAGATGTAAAAAGGAAAAGAAGAGACTGGTGTTCAATAGGGCGAAGATTCCTGATTCCTGCGAGGCCTCTGTGTGATTGTGCAGCTTCATTGACGGCTTGGCCATGCAGGCTTGAGGCTAATCAGAAGTGATTCATGTAAGCGAGTCACAATGCTGCAGTGGATTGAATTTGTCTCATCTACGGTTCTCTCCACCACTTATCAGCGCAACGAGCCGCTCTGCAAATAAAAGGTGGGCAGACAATGGAAGCTGTTTGTAAGGGCACTTTTCCCACAGTCCTATCTGTCACGAAAATGGACACACAGTGACACGTGGACAAAGCGACAGACAGACGCACACTCGAACCCGACTTCCGAGAGTGTCTACAGTAAGGACATTCCTGTGCTCCACACGCCTCGATCATTGTCTGCAGCAGCCATACAGTGGACAAAAGAGGCGTCATCTCTGCCTCTTCTGCCTCGGTGCCACACAACGGTAAAATGTAACCATGTTACCTCATAAATTAGACTCTTCTCCCCATTAGACAGTTTTTTTTCTATTGCTGGTTGATGGAATCTGTATATGAGGTTCCTTTTTACTTTCTCCTGTTAAAGCTCCAAACGTTTTTCCAGCAGAGGCCTCGGTGACTCAGATATTTAAATGGGACAAAGGACAGCCCCCTGCAAATCAGTGCTTTTGTTTAAAAAGAAAAAAAGAAAAGGAAGCTCTCCAACATCTTTCAATGGCAGCAACTCTTGTGATACTCGTGCTGAAAACATAAGATCTATAGAAAGCTACAAGATAACCCTTTTCTTTGTGTTTTTTAATTTCTCTCGAACAAAGAAAGACACATAAAAAGCCTCTGAAAGGAGAGTGCATCGCTTCACATATATGAGGCACTGAGCGAGAAACTGGCAAAAGCTTGAGTTTTGCACTGGACCTGTAATGGTTTGAAAGAATGTAAAGCCCATGACAAAAGCAACTACGAGGAGAAACAGAGAACAGGTGGTCATCGTTGCATCCCCCAGCATCGGCCCACAGACATGATATCAGCCAAGGGGTTTAGATTTCCGCGATAAAAACCCCAAGGTTTGTTTGCTCTTTATGCCTGCGAAGATGTGTGAAAAGATGCCGACCTCTAACCCCTTCCCATGTCTCTCTTCAGCCTTGAGGCTAAGAATAAGGATTCCAGTGCACAGGAAATCATCCATCGACGCTCGTTTGGGAAGGACAAATTGGATATGTGGGTGGATTAGGCCTTGGCTTCTGTTCCCCTTCGAGTCTGTAGTATTTTTGGAAATCTGAGGGCTGTGCTCAGGAGAAAATAAATAAACAATCAAACCCAGTAGTGTGTAGTTGATAAAGATCAGATAAAAGAACAAACACATGCAGTGTTATCCTAAACACCATCATGGAAGATTCATGCATCTGCCAAGAGGTAAGATGAGTAAGTACGGGCTATGACTAAAGGATCAGAGGTGCAAAGCACAATGACAACAAAAGGGAAAACAAATCATCCATCCATCCATCCATCCATCCATCCATCCATCCATCCATCTTTTACACCTATTCCATCCTGCTCCGGGTCATAGGGAGGAGCTGGAAGCCATCCCAGCTGTTATCGAGGGAGAGGCAGGGTGAAAATAAAACATTTCATCATCACAGAATATGCACATTTCAGCAAGATTTTTAGGGGTGAAGCAAAAAAAACAAAGAAAAAAAGTAAAAAATTGTTTTTTTTTTAAATCTGAAACAAATTTAACAAACTGAAATAGTTTCACAACACACACACACAAACGTATAAGTAAGCATTTGGCTTGTATTTGAGAAATGAACTCTATAAACGGTCATGTTTTCTGAAAAGTAGGGGTTTTTTGGACACAGACAATAATTATCTTCATACATTTTTGCATTTCAGATGTTACGTGGCTGCAGATTTACTCTTCAGGATAGGCCATGGCTTTGTAGCGGTGTGAAATTAAAAAAAGAAGAACGAGAAGCACGATGATGCGGAAAAAGGCACTGAATGGAGAAGTGATAGTTGGCTAATACCTGCACAAGCAGGCTGAGACGAGCTGCCAGCCAGGGGAGGCATGCAGTGTTTAACTAAGTATGCATGTGTTTGGCTTTCAGCATGTGTTTGTGTGTTTAACCATGTGTGTCCTCCACTTATCTGTTCCCATCTGTGAGTGTGTGCGCGTATGTGTGTGGTTTAGGGTGGTTGTAACCATAGGAGCATGATGACAGACGAGCAGAGGGGAGGGCAGGCTGCGTGATGGGGCAGCAGGCAGAGCTTCAGGTGTGTGAGATAAAGCTGATGGTGGGATGGGAAGGATGCAGCGGGGCATAAGTGAATCTCATGGTAGTGGGTGGTGTGTGTGTGTGTGTGTGTGTGTGTGTGTGTGTGTGTGTGTGTGTGTAGTAGAGTTCTGCTTGAGTGAGCTTGAAGAATGCCCATGTAGATCCTGGCAGGAAAAGAAGCAGCCCCTTTCATCACATTTCATCACATGTAGCTCAATGCCCCAAAACCCCACCCCAGATTTTCCTGCTCCGTCTCCAACTGGCCCTGCACTCCTTCCTTCATTTATGGCTCTTCGTGCACTTCCTCCATCATTGCAGGAGATGTATTTAGGAAGAAATTAGATTTTATTTTTGTCTTTCACCTCTTTGCTAATCCTTCCCTGCTGCTTCCCTCTCCTCTGTAGCGTGGGAGCTGTCGCTGGCGTTTGGTCTGACTCATACTCAGAGCTCTTGCAGCAAGCAGGTTCTTGCGCTTTAAAGGGCAGCGGCTAATTAGCTATAATGGCTTCCATTTTGTTCTGGCCTTGCGTCATTTCTTTGATGTCGTGATTGGGAGAACCCAAGGAGGAATGCCAGACAATTTTCCATGTCTGATTTGTTGTAGGGGGTGCGGGGTGCGATAATGATGTCAAGTCAAACAGAAACAGTGCTGGTGCTTTTTCCATTGAATGATATGAAATATTTACTTATATACTTGGGGGACTTAACAACATGCTGTGCACTTTTGTGTCATATTCAACTTTAGGGAGTCTTTGAGGTTTGTAATAAGAAGTGATGGCACTAGAATGTAGTTATACCTTAATTACATCTTCTCTCACACACATGCTGCTGCTTTGACCCAACTTTTATTCCGAGTAAACTTGTGACTGCTTATTTTTGAAATAAAATGAAATTAAAATGCACTTAACATCCCACTGCCTTTATTGCCAAGTCTTTTCACCAAACGTTTAGCAAATTTCACAGATTTATCACACTTTGCCTGAATGCTTTGATCATAAAGACATAAGAATAAAATGTACATATTTATACCTTTATTCACTTTCAAGATATTTTTATTTTTTTTAAACTTTTTTTCTTTTTTGGTACATTTCTAAAAATAGTTTTATAACATACAGTTAGGTCACAACTCCATCCAACTGGAATTATAACCTTTTAAAAGTTGTCTTTTTTTTGTCAGCTGTTCGAATGTAATTGGGTAAACTAGCATGACTTATAATTAAAAAGCTCATTTTTGGTAATTTGTGGAGTGGGTTGCTCTCCCAGACCCTAACTGCTCTTTCTTTTCAGCTGTGACTTGTTACATTTTCTTTTTTGTCTTCAGCAGGTAAAATGCTGAATGTTCAGTTTTCTTCATCTTTTATTATTTACCTCATTTTGCAGTATATTTTGGCATTCTTGTCTTTCTGCACTGGGAAATTCCATCTAAAACTTGTTACAATTGCATGAATCTGAGTAGGCAGTGTATGCAATGGAATATCTCATCTGTTGTATCCTGAATAAACATAGCATATAAGGGCCTTTCAAAGTCATACACAGACCATCATATGTCTCCTCTTGTTTAACAAGTGATTTTGTAAACTTCAAATGATGAGCTTTGTGAGCTCCAAGTCTTCTTAATAACGTAGGGGAGAGAGGTCCAAAACCTTTTTTTTCTGGTACAGGACAATCTTAGTTGTTGTATTATTTTTCCCTCTGCATGCTGCGCCACATTTAAATGTATTGCTCTTAAAGATGTTTTGTTTGTTAAAGAAGTTTAAAAGATGTTGGCAAAGTCTTATCAGGCCCTTTTTTCTTGGTTATGAATAGTTAATAATACATTTTCCTCTTGTGAAGTCTTTTCTTTATGATGGACTCAGATAATGACATACCAACTTCCAGGAAAGGCATCCTTGTGTTGGATGGACATTAGAAGGGTGTTTCTATTAAATTGTAAGGGTCATGTGATCATCTATTGATAAGGTCTTATTTGGATTTCAAAGTATTTTTAAGCTGCAAAGTTCACCAGTGTTTATGGCTCACAAAATCATAATTCCCAATGTTCCTGTTCCTTTGTGAAAGTTGTATTTTGTTAAAGGAGTCTAATTATGACTTGTTTCACTTGTATTTTACTCTGAAGGTTGTGAGTTGAAGCAACAGTTTCTGGATGCAAAGATAGTTGGAATCACTGTTCAAATTATTACGGTTGTTTTTTTTTTTACCTAGTTAACTGTTGGAGACATATGTTCAGTAAAAAGAATAATGCACAACTGTCTGTGAAACAGACTCGTGTTTAAATGTCCAATTATTTTGAAGCCATTAAAAAAGAGAGTTTTCAGCAGTTAAAAAAGTCTTATAACTGTAATTTGAATGCATCTTGCATAGACATCGGACCTATTTGGAACCGTTGCTAATTAGCGAAGTGTGACATTTATGGAATCTTCTGTAACCTCCACTTAAACTCTGAAACTGTCCCCTGATTCCTCGGTTCCCTATGGATCAGGCTGAGTGGTGTACTATAGAAGCAGAACCCTTTGATCCTTCTTAACACACACAGAAAAGACAAACAGACATAAACACAAAAAAACACACACCATTGTGGCGCTAATGGTGCTTGAAGCCCAGTGCGGCTCAGCTCTCCCTTGGAGCGAGAAAGCGAGAGATGAAGGGGGAGAAGAGGTGGGGGAGCGTCAGTTTCCCCCCTCAGCATCTCTGAAATAGGTTTATCTCTGCCAGGGAGGTGTCTCTTTGTGTCTCCATGCCGGGGGCTGAAGAACGAGAGGATGCAGGCAGCCAGGAGACACAAGAAGAGGCAGTGAGCAAGGGAAAAAGCGTGATAGTGGATGGAGGGGGAGGTGAGCCTTCACTGAGATGGGGACCACCTGCGTCGCCTCCTTTGCCGGGAGATTATGCGGGCACACAAAGCAGTGGCGGGAGGAGAGCAGGGGCACTGGGGGAGCCCTGCATCAGGAGAGTGAGCAGCGTGGAAAGTGGAGGTGGCGTGGGTGCCATGGGTCTGCCATGTAGCATACCACCTCCCTACAACTGCCTCACAAGAAACCACCATTTCTCCTCGTTGTCCTCCTTCTGCCCTTTTCACTCGTTTCACATGTAGTAGATAAAACAAATGAACAGAGTCAGACCCAGCTACCCGCTCGACTGTTGCTCAGCTGTTTATGTATAAAATAAAGTTAAGATAAAATGAATATATAAGCCCTGCAATGGACTGGTGATCTGTCCAGGGTGAACCCCTGCCTCTCACTTGTAATGAGCTGGGATAGACTCCAGCAGACCCCCGTGACCCTGCAAAGGATAAAGCGGGTATAGAAAATGGATGGATTGATGAATATATAAGACAGAGTTGGGGAACACTAATATAAGATATG
Source organism: Cololabis saira (assembly GCF_033807715.1). Lineage (NCBI taxonomy): Eukaryota > Metazoa > Chordata > Actinopteri > Beloniformes > Belonidae > Cololabis > Cololabis saira. The sequence continues at coordinate 25,448,395 of NC_084599.1, forward strand.
AAATTGGTTTTGAATGTGTGAAATAGGTCTATCAAAGCTTTATTTGTACTTTTTTTTTGTTCAATTCAGTTCAATTCAATTTTATTTGTATAGCGTCTAATACAACAAACTTGAAATCAGTGTCTTCATGTTTGCCAGAAACATTATTTCAAATCAAGCACCGGAGTACTTTTTCAAACAGTTATTAAAGTCAAGTGACAGACATAATCATAACACCAGAATTGCCAGCCTTGGGCATCTGACACTCCCTGCTCCAAAAACGAACCTCCTCAAAAAAACAGCTATGTAGCGATCAATAACTTATTGGAACAGGTTACCACCCCACATTAATATAGTACAAAGTAAATTGTCATTTAAATATGCTATAAAGAAACACTTGTTGTCATTTACTACATGACTGGAGTGTTATTTTTGTTTTGTTGTATTTGATTTTGTAGAGTGGATTATGATCATGTGTTCTTTGTAATTTAATACTGTAGAATGCATTACATTAATTATTTATAATCATTTTTTATAGAATAAATTGCAATCATGTATTTCATTTTCTATACTGCTCAGTAAAACCTTTGTATATCGTGTATTGTATATTGTATATTATGTATTGTATTTTCTTTTTATGTGTATGGACCCTAGGAAGAATAGCTGCTACTTAGGTAGTAGCTAATGGGGATCCTAATAAACAAAACAAAAAAAAACAAAAAAAAAAACCAACAGATGTTGTTTCTAGGCGCTTTCCAGAGACCCAGAGCATGACCCCCGAGCAATTATTACATAAACAATGGCAGGTAAAAACTCCCCTAGTGGGAGAAAAACCTTAAGCCAAACAGTGGCAAGGAAAAACTCCCCTTTAGGAGGGAAGAAACCTGGACCAGGACCTGGATCATAAGGGGGGACCCTCCTGCCGAGGGCCAGACTGGGGTGGGGTTTTAGTATGTATCATGACTTTATGGATGTATACTGTCTGCTCAAGGGAGAAGAATAATTTCCATTTTCTTGAAAAAAACTAAACACGCCCCTTTATTATGTAGCTTTTAGAACCACTTTTAGTTCCAGTAACTTGAAATAATCTTTTAATGTTTGTGGTTATCAGTCTTTTTCATAACTATGGTGGAATTGTGGCTCACCTTTCTTTACAATCTTGCTTCAGTTCATTAAGATTTGTTTATGAAAAGCTCTCTTAAGGTTTCACCACACCATCTCATCATAGAAACACCTTGATTCATTTATTTTGCAACCATTCTGTTGATGACCTCAAGTTTTCTTCTGCAATACTTTGATATATACTGAGTTCATGGCTGACTCAATGGTTGTGAGGTGCATAGAACCTGTGGCTTCAACAGGAGCCCAAATCTGCTCCACCACTGTGCTTGGCAGTTGGCATGAGGTGTTTTTGTTGAAGTGCTGTGATCAGTTGACTAATACTGTAAATTCTGGCGACTTTTGTATTGTCTGTCTAAAGGAAATTGTTCCAGGTGCCATCTTTCTATAGACATACAATTTTAAATAAATCAATAATGGCACATTGCAATTGATCAATTGTTGCAGTTCATTTGAGGTCTGTGGGATCTGTCCTCTCTGTGGGATGGTGAGTTTGTGATATTTGTCTCTTAGTATCTGTCCATATATAGCTGCAATTCATCCATCATTGTACCCTGCATTCAGTAAAGCTGATCTATTGTGGTTAAATTACTTTGGTCCCTTCTTCCCAGTGTCATGGATGTTCTCACATCTGTGAGCCCAGTTGTCCTGCGTGGACAGGAGCTCAGTGACTGCTCAGTCCTCATTGTTTCAAGCACTGTCACAGGTTGAGATTGATAATGTCTTCTGGTTAATTATTTCAGGCATGTCTATTGGTCTGCAGATGGACTTATGTTGACTCCCAACCCCTCCATCAATGTACAATGATGCCGTTTGGACCTCCCATTCACAGGACGGGCTCTGAAATCTAATAATTGCAGAGGTCCTTTTGTCTTTTTGCTGATGCGGGCTATTAGAGGAGCAGCTAGAGCATCTTGGCTCAGGTCTGGGTCGTGCCAGTTTTGACAAAGCTATTCTGTAAAGCCCCCCCCCATCTCGTCATCCTTCTTTCCATTTCAAAGACTTGCCCGAAGAAGCTGCAGACCTCAGCAAATTCCCAGCCCAAGGTGAAGAGGAGAACAGAAGGAGCAATAGAACAGAGGAGGACCGACCACAGAGGCAACCTGTGCTTCTCAAGGTCTCCTTGAATGGGCTTTTTAGGTATTCATTGTTGGCTTCTCTTTCACCTACTCTCTATTCTTCAAAGTGCTTTTGGAGCCCTGGCTTGGCGTGGGTCTAAGCTCGCATCCTTCCAAGAAAGAGCTCTGCAGGCAACACTGATGTTCTAATCGGAACGCTATGGTGGTAGCTTTGTGTGCAGCACTAGGGGAACTGAGGACTCACATCCTGGCGCGCACTATCCCTTTGTCCCAATGCAGGGTGCCGCAACCAGGATTAAAACCTGCCACAATGGAGGTCACCCCAAAAATCTACCCCTTTACTCCCATAGGTTTTGTGTCTGCAGAGACAAATGGACAGTAACAGGTTCTCAACGTTTTGTTTATGTTTTACACTGAGATAAGGAAATGTCACATTTTAGTGCTCATTTGCCTGTTTGAGAAACGATAAATGAGAAACCAGGTTAAAGATCAGTCTAAGACTATTAGCAGATCAGGACTGCTCCCGTCTCGCCATGTTTGCCTATGTGTCCTTGTGGGCTTATTGTATATTAATGAGTCTACGTTATCTATGCTTGTCAGTTTGAATATACATGCATGTGTGTCAGATTGTGTAGGGGCCAATTTCAAAGCTGACCCCAAATTGTATTTTTCTCCTAAATTTAACTATCTGACAAAATAAAAGTTGACCTATTTGAATAAAAAAAAAGACAAATAGGGGTTGCAAAAGTTTAAAAAGCTAGATTTCTATGGCAACATTCAGTGACTCTCCTGACTGGAGGCATTCACAGAACAGAAATATTACATATATTATAGATTGCAGCTTAAGGATGCTCAAGCAATGAGAGCATTTTTTTCTTTCAGCAAGCTAATCAAGTCAGATATAGATAAAGCTTGACATAACGCCAGCAGATATACTGAGGCCTATCAAGTGATGTGGCATCTGCATCTCAACTGTGCTACAGGTGCAGTGTTTGTTCCACACAAGCGTGGAGGAAAAGAGAGGCACAGCATCTGCTGAGGATATGTTGTGATTTACGAAGCAGTTTGTCCTTCCAAGCCTTCAAAAGTTTGGATACCCCTTATGAAAATACACACGATTTTTTTTTTCTCTACGTCTGAGGGTAAAATTACATTTTAAGTAAATACATTTTTAAATAAAATGACAAAATAATGAGATAATTTTATTATATAATTTTTTGTATGACTTTCTTCATGTCAAAAATGTATATACCTTGTATTATTATTAGTCAGTATTACTGTCTTTAAACATGTGTTTTAAAAGATCTTGGTTCAAACACTTTTGGTCCACAGGCTTCTTCCATTTTCAGTGCTTTTTCATTTAGTTAATCTTAAACCTCTTTGCAAGTAAGCAGAAGGTATGGCTAGGGTCACAGTCCATCCTGACCTTACCCAAGTCTTAACTCATGGAATTATGACCGTTTCTGTTAGAGTGTTTCTGTTACGGTAGAAGACTGGATAATGTCTGTAGTGACATGAATTCTCAAACTCTTCTATTAGCTGTGAAGATTCCATAAAAGTGCCAATAAGCCAAAACTGTCAAGCTTTTCCTGAGAGAGCCAAACTGAAAGTGTGGTTTCTGGTATTACATTAGTTATTCCTGAACCATTACTACTTGCCATTATTGTGTTTTTTGATAAACGCACGTGTGCTTCATCTGCAACAGATAGATAGAATTAGTCAGAGTTATGTGCACATAAGGTCCTGATGGGTTCAGGTCTTCTCAATAAAACATTGCATAACTGCTTTTAAAGTTGTGGTTATAGAAAGGAGTAATCTCAATATGATATTACACAAATAAAAGTCAGTTTTGCAGTATCACCTCAGTGAGGGCACATAACAATTATTAAGCTCATGAAGTTGCAAAAACTTTAGAAATGTTCGAAGAATATTGCAAAGTGACTATAATGTAGCATTGCATTGCAGTGACACTGACTAATTTCCTCTTCTGTGCAGAAACCTCAGACTGTCAACTAACTGAAAAGCCCCAGAGAATGCCACTGTTCTCCTCCCACGCTGTCTTTGGTCTCTGCAGACACTCAGACGTGTCATAAAAAGTATCAAGTGGAACAACCGATGATGACATTATTACACGTATAATCGTCTTCTCACTTCAGTCAACAATAAGTTCTGCAAGGAACGAAACAATGGTGGACATGAGTTTTAGTCCATGTCTCTCTCGGACAAGATGACTCCAATTAGTGGGAGGTTTTTTTCTTTTCAATAAAAAAAAGTGATTTATTTATTATGTAATCCACACCAGATGAATATAAAAAGAGTTATAACATTTTTTCAAAACATTGTAGTTTCATTAGATTTAAAAAAAAAAAAACATAAAGCATCATATTTTTAATTTATTCATAGGTGGACTTTTGGATTACATTACGTTGCAGAGCTGTTTTGGTTATGTGTTTAACCCTTTAATACTCACAAAAACATTGTTAAAACATTGTGCAACAAAACCCTGTTGTCTTCATCGTTTGTTATGGTTTTTCTTCCAGCTCCTCTGCAAAGCGTGTCTTCCGTCGTCATCCGCTGTGATACTGACAGACTCTGTGATGACCTCGAGGACAGGCCACATTCCTCTCCACAGCACGCTCCCGCTCTTGCACATCTCTACCATGCAGAGCCCCAGCCTTTATGTAATAAATGTTCAGTGCTTTAATCAATTTGCAATGCTTTGGGAGCATCTCTCTTGATTTAGCCTGGAGAGAGAGAGAGAGAGAGAGAGAGAGAGAGAGAGAGAGAGAGAGAGAGAGAGAGAGAGAGAGAGAGAGAGAGAAAGAATGAGTGAGAGACAAGGATGCATCAGAACACAGAAGACAAGAAGGATTCCTGTGAATGTGGTGAGAGCATGGGGCGCAGAAGTAGGAGCAAGGGGGGTCTGTTAAAGAAAAGACTTCCTGTGGCGTAAATAGTATTCATGGATGACAGATTGCCCATGGAGGATAGATGAGGGTCTTCTTCTCTGCAGAGTTGGAGTTGAATCATTCTTTGCCTGGCTTTTCTGCCTGACGCAGCTCGCCGAGGGGCTCCTTTGTGCTGTAGCAGCAGGTAGCGATAGAGTGGCAGGTCAACTCCCGGGCCAGCACCACAAACCCCTTGTCCCACTGACCCCTGCTGAGACTTTTTCTGTGCAAGAGTGAAAGTGTAATATTGTGCATGGGTGTGCATTGTAGGAGGGAGGGAGGGAGGGAGGGAGGAAGGGATTCATAGAAAACAGCAATTAAAAAAGGTGGAAAGACCGATTGTGATTGAATTATGTGCTCTTGGCTTGGTCATGTTTATAAACATTAGATTATCTTAACCCTCTATACTTGAATTCCCCTCGGGATCAATAAAGTATCTATCTATCTGTCTATTCAGTTTGAAGGTTGAATGAGAGCCATTTCTGCAAGAATGAAAAAAAATACATTGATAATTTCCTTAAAAAATATAAATATGCCTTCCATATGAATGCCTCATATGGAAGCATAATTTTCCTCATGTTAGAAGTTTTTTTTTTTTATCATTCCAAATTCTAAATAATTTGAGGACATTTTTGAAAATCTGTTTTCTTTCCATTCCCCATGGTAACTCCAACAGTTTTCCCAGTGGGTGGTTCACTCAGCGACATCAGTGTAGAATGGAACTGCTCTCATAGCACACGACCTAATCGAATAACTGCCTCAGCATGGCGCCCAGCGTGAGCGCCGTCCCCAGAGGGGAGCTTGACCGAAGGCTGCAGGTACTTTTCATTGCTGCCTGGCAAGCTGACTCCTTTCCACAGAGTCCTGCTGCTAGAAATTTGTCGGCCCCCTCTGGCTTTCTTTCTGAGAGTGTCATTTGAGAGGCCCCTGATGGGAGATTTGTTGATATGATAACTCGATTAGACTACAGGATGGATGACACGGTGGCAGCAAGCCAGTCAGCAGCACACAGGGAGGTGATGATTCTTCTCTTTAACCTCTCCTCAGGAGCCTGGCATTCTTCACCTGCCCTTGGCTAATCACTCTCGCTGCCCAGGAAGGTGGAAGAAAGGTTAGGTCAGGGCTTGTTTAAATTTGAAGGATGGTGCAAACCGGTGTTGCCCTGCATTCCCTTTGCCTCAGGATCTTCAAAAGGTTATTTGTTGGAATGCCTTTCAATAATGCATCACAATGAAGGCATCTAAGACATCTGAAGGGTCTCTTGCTGTGTCTTAAGTTGCAAACGGCAAGGAAGAGTTTCATTTAAAACGTGTTTTTCTCATTAAATCAAACAAATGCGATAATTATTTCAAAACTCTCCAGTGATGTCAACTGCAGCTTCATTTAATATCTGAAATCAGGTGGTTAAATTCTCCAGGGTTTCATTGGCTGGGACCACAGAGGTCATAGAACTTTCTTCACAAGTTTTCACCATCCTAACGACAGCAAAAGATGCTTCTAGATGCACAATACCTTCCGTGTATCTCCTCCAGGTTATTTGTTACATAGTGTACTGGGGCCATTTAAGTCAATTAAGTTCACATCTCCACTTTGGCCAGACAAGGGATTGAGGCAAAACGAGAAGCGTTAAAGACCAACAGGAGCCTCCCCTTCCCAGCCCAGGCATTGAGGAGCAGCAAAAAGGACACCAAACAAAGGGCGGCCCCTCTGTATCTCAATGACTCCTCTCTTTGTTGCCTTCTTTGGCCCCATAAAGGAAGAGGGACGCTCTTGTTTGCCCAGGAGGTGGTTTAATAGCCCTGGGTAGAACAATGGCACCACATTGAAGCCATCCAGAGGGGTTCATTATATGGGGCTGTCCCAAAACGCACAGTCTCTGGACATTCCCACTGGAGTGTTGGGTGAATAGTCCTGATGGGCGGGGCGGGCCAGGGAGGGCATTCAGGGGGGAGAATGGAGACCATTGAGGTGACAAGCAGGTTCCATCTGCCCCCAGTGCCTCCTCACCTTGCATCACGGCATCTAGGGGCCTCTATGTGCACAAAGAGCAAATTTAGTGTGTCGAGGTGGTTTAAAACACTCACTTTAGAAAAGACCATTGAGGGAAATATCAACACTGTAGAGCACAGAATTTTGTATTCAGCCTCTGGTGCCCCCATCCCATTGACAGGGTTCCTTTTCCTTTCAGTTCATTTCTCCTTTTCGCTCCATTCAAGTCCCACTTTTCTCATCTCCCAAGCTCTTCAGTTCAGGCTATTTTTCCCATACCTTGCAAAGGGGCGGTTGACAAGAATTAAGTTAGTTCTGGCCCAGCCCAGAGGTTTTGTCTGCTCTGAGCACTGGCAGGTAACTGTGGCCTTGATGAAATGGATCATCAATCACCAACCAATTCGGTCTGTAGGTGTGGCACGGAATCTAAAGGCTGTTGCCTATAGTGAAACTGTTGGTATACTTGATATATGTGCTCTAAACAGCCAAAGATTGCAAGTGTTTTGGCCACAATAGCCAGAGGTTTGTTTGGAGGGCGTCAAAATCCCTGTACAAGCTGTTAAGCATGGAAGTTGTAGCATCAGGATCTGGGGCTGTTTTATTATCTGTGGAACTGGTAGATTGCACAAAGTGGCCCAAAAAATGAGGAAGGACAACCTGAGAATTTTCCTTTCTAACATTCAAACCATCGGTTTGACGCTACTAGTTGTTTCAAACAGACAAACAGTCACATCAAACACACTTCAAAGCTGGAGAGGATAAATGATGCTGACACTTAACTTTTGGAATGCCATTTCCAGATTCCTGTGCCTTAACCCACACTGTTGCAATTATATGCATCCAGATTTGGATACTTTGCAGTGCAGCAGTTCTCTATCTTTATTACCTGGCAGACAGCCAATTATAATTAGAGGTAAAATAAGGAAAAGAGTTATTTTCTTTGATCAATCAGCTTTGAATTATCCAAACCACTGACCTCCCATTTGCAGACTCAATCACTGACCGCCTCATAAAATCTTTTTTACCTTTAGACCCCAACTCTTATTCTCAAGCTCCCATTTGAAAATGACATGCACTCCCTTTAAAGGGGCTCTTTTTTTGAAAGGATTATGTTGCTGTAATTACTACTGTTTAAGGCTATATCCACACGAAGACCAAATACTAATAATTTAAACGTTCTTCGTAAAGACGGAGATGTGTCTGTAAATGCGTGCGGCCACATGTTGTAAATGACATGTCAGGCCTGGTACTGGCGCTGTGATGCTATGGCAGAAACATGCAAAAACGCATGTCCATTTGTGCAGAAATCTGTAAACATAGAAGTACAGGGACGTCGTGTATGACGCAAGCGTCTCAGAAAAGGCATGGAGAGCCAGTAACAACAGAGCAACATTTATGCTGTCTTCAAATCTTTCCACTCTGAAACCTGGTTTCAAAAATTATACATTTTTCAACTGAATAAGAATTTTCTCTGGAAAGCAAAAAATAAAATAAATTATTAAAAATGTTTCGCCTCTTATACATACTGGCTCCATGTTTACAATCTCATTCTGAAGTTCTGAGGGGAAAAATGCTCCTTAAAAATAAAGTTGCCAATGATGAACTAATTATTATGGAAATTATATAGTTTGATGTCAAAATGTGCTACAATTAAAAATGTATAATTACTGTCTTCAGACCCCCTGTCACAATGAAGTGAAGGACATTATTTAAACTCTTACCAAGATCACTGTTTATCAGTCACTCTTAGTCATATATGAATTCTATTCAGTTTACTTTTTTCATGGGCGTCTAAAACCAAAACGATGACAAACATTTCGGAAATGATTTCTCAGGATCCTTGACGATGAGGCCATGGGAACAGCTGTTGCAAAGAAACTAACACAATCATCCATGTCTAAGAGCATATGTCTGGATTTAAGAAATGTTCTGTCTTGAGGGTTTGTCTGAGAGACAAGGCCTTCATGGTCACAACACCACCACTAGCGTTGTAGTCCCCAGGACCACATATACCCCAGACACCCTACTGTGTTGCTAGCACTTGCCCTGGAGCTCCCACTGGGCAAACTCAGCAGGGGCCATGGACGTTCAGCAGGCTCCCTGGGGGTGTGGTTGCACTCATTTTGCACCAAACTTTTGTCTGGATATGTGTCTATGCACTCTTAAATGTAGCATGCATATGTAGGAATAAGCCTGTGCTTGGGTATCCCTGATTGAGTCTGAGTGGGATGAAGACATTTTCTACCAGATGCCTTCATTCCCAGAACTCTTAGCGGGGTGCCAGCAGGGTCCTGCTGGGCCACCACAGTAGGAACATACATCTCGCCACAGGGAAAGGCCTTGGTCCTAATGATGGGACACATCAGTCTTCCTCTCAGCCTGGTCTGACATGCCCAAGTGTCTATGTTCATGGTGGCATATCCATGGCTAAAGAATGCATAAGGCAGGGGTGCTTTATGAAGCCCTGTGGGAACCTGTGTTCGCTCTCAGCGGTGGAGAGCATTTAAAGAAAGCTCAGCGCAGTTGGTAAAGTTTACTCGCCTGGCAGGAGGTTGCGATCTCACTTATCTGCATGTAGCTTCCCTCGTGTGTGTGGGTGCAGTTGCATAATTGTCTGGTAATATGTACTTTCCAATCAATTTACTTAAACCAAGTGATTGTGAATGTTCTTGAAATGATTTCTGGTTTCTGGCAAACTATAAATAAGTTGTCTTAACTCTAGTGGTTGCAGCAGGGCTGAGTTTGAGGGTTTTGTAACTTTACCAAAAATACAGTCGTTCTGAGTTAAGAGGGGATAAAACAGCCTGAAGTACTGGCGTGGAGTTTTGGTTTCAGAGAGCCTCAAAACAGGCAAAACAGGGTGGCAGGTACACTTTGAAAACGCCTACGAAGGCGTCGCAGTCTTCAAGCCCTCGAACATGGCTGTTTTTGGTATTTTAGTGATGATACCGTCGAGACTCTTCTTCCTTCCAAAAAGGATAGGAGCACATCAGAGGTCACTTTCTTCTGGCTCGCAAGCATCTCCCTCCCCCAGTTCCCTTTCAACATATCCATCACTAGGAGCTATTCACTGCTGCACATTATATAATGATAAGCATTTTACTTCTGGAGCAAAAGCACATCAGAAAATGAAGTAAACAGTGGAGCGAGATGGAGAGGCAGAGGGAAGAGCATAGACTAAAAAGACTGAGGCCCATGCGTGGCTGAGGATGACTCCAGAGGTTGTTTTTGCATGAAAGACTTTTTTCCCTCTCTCTTTCTCTTTCTTTGTCTCCATCTCTCCCTCTTTTTACTTCTTACTTGCTGTGTGGAGAACGAATGGCGCTTTGCTTGCCTCCAGCCAGGAGGTAAAACTGAACTGTAGAGCCAGGCTGCCAAATGATGAAAGCCGCTGTTATCCAGGGATGCTCTGTGCCTGGACCGAGAGCTCAGAGCGAAAGAAAATGCTCGCTTTTCAACTTAACACTTTTTTCCTAGTACATTTCTTCTCTCCTGCTTTTTTTTGTGGTGGTGTTTTTTTTTTTTCGTCCATCATCACCATTTTTTTCTTATTTTTGTTCATGAGCGCTTGCACTGCAGCCTTAGAGCAAGAGCTTCTCATGGGAAATGGGTGGATGGATGGATGGATGGATGGATGGATGGATGGATGGATGGATGGATGGATGGATGGATGGATGGATGGATGGATGGATGGATGGATGGCAGTTATTCATGACATGGTGTCATTATGCCCATCACCCTCGCCCTCCGTCCTCCCAGTGTTTGATGACACTAGCTTGAATGTTTTCATAACTTCAGAAAAATGTTTTTCTGTTTCTCAGATTTGATTACCACTTTATCCAGTGTTGATGGCTCGTGAATTTAATCTAATTTAATAACCTGGATGAATGATGTTTGTGCTGCACCTCTTTTCTCGCCTTTTGCTTTCAGAGAGGTTGATATTCAGGATTCAGAAATTGTTATTTTTGAGAGAAACGCTGGTTAAACAAAGAACTTTCCATGTTTGTTTTCCCTAAAGACTATATCTATTGTTATCTGTCCACATGCAGCTTAGAAAGGATGATTCTGCATCCTTGCTTTGAAAGTTCACTGATCAAACTAAAGGTTTACAGACAAAAACACTTGTACGGTACTAGAATTCTGCTTTTGTCGCTTTTCAGCCCCTCTTCTTGAAGTGTGGCTTGTTCATTGTTTTGATATTCCTTTGTAAGTTTTTAACTAGATATTTGAAATTGTGTTCACAACAGTTCTTCAAATAAGGATCACTTATGACCATTATAAGTGGGCACTTCCCAGTAACTTGATCAACTTTGCAAGGCAACTGGATTCTTTTGAGGGCTGACAAATCATGATCACAAGAGAAATCCTATTTCTAGCACCACAGCTCAAGATTTATGGCCAAAGCATAGTTGTCTCAGAACAGTCACTGTCTTGTACAAATGGCTGATGCTGGATAAAAGGAGGGACGCTGGTAAACAACAGTAACATCTGAGGCACACGTGGGCAAAACACGGCCCGAGGGACGGATGTGACCCCAAGACCATCTTAATCTGGCCCTCCTTAAATGAAAAAGATACAACAGAGTTGCTTTAGTTGGTTGCCCTCCAACCTGTAGAGTGCTGGATCAATCCCTTGGCAGGACAGTGTAAACGTGATGACTTGATAAATCAAGTCATCAATCATCTTTCATCACATGGTGATTTTTTTCTTTTTCTTTTTTTTTTTGTAAAAACCGAATGATAGAATTAGCTGATAAACTGAGCTCAAGTTTGAATTAAATCATCTGATCTGTGGCCCCTTGTTTACTTTACCTGTGGGAATGTGGTCCCATGGGGAAAAATGTTCCCCACCATTGCTCCAAAGAATTTTGCAGAGATCCATAGGATTTTTGATCATGGTTTGAGAGTATTTTTTATTGATAGAAGAAAAACTACACTGATGGCTGTCATATATGACCCCTTACTGCAACCACAGGTTCAGTCAGCTCGCTCCAATGTCCTCTCAGCCATGCAGAAAACAGTGGACTGAATTCAAGTGAAAAAATGGAAGAATTGATGCAATCCACTGGATCCTAACTATGTTTCTTTCTTTTTTTTGTTTAATGAATTGCTTGATTTTATTCATTTGAACTGGATTGAATTGGTCCCTGCAACAGAATGGTGACCTGTCGAGAGTATAACCCTGCCTTTTGCCAAAGCAAATTGAATTGAATTGAATTGAATTGAATTGAGACCCCTGTGACCCTGCATTAGAATAGGAGGAACTAGATAATGGATGGATGGATTGAATTGGAATGAGCCATATTGTGCAGAACGTTGATTATAATAAATTGGAGCACTGTAATTGCTTAAGGCTTGCAAGAGTAGATATGTGCACTCAATAGCTTGTTGTCATGCAGTTCAGCTGTCATTGTATATACGTAAATATAATTAAGCATATCTTTTACTTTAAGAAAACTTGTTTCATGAAAATTTCCTGTGGGTAAATATTTCATACAAAATTACATATTATTCTGCAAGTTATCAAATCTTTTGCTCTAAAAAGTATTTTAAAGCAAAAGCAAAGGTATTTTTTTATATGTGTTCTCATTTCCTATTCCTCAAGCTCGCACACAAGCTTGGGCATTTTGAAACATGTTCACCTTCATACATACTACATACTTGATAGCATCCACATGTACTATACGGACTCCGGAAATCTGAACACAGTTCAAATCACAACTCATTTAATTTTTAACCAAGGGTAAAAAAAAAAAAATGCTAGAACTTCATCATTATCTGGGTTGCCACGGTGATGAATCCTGTTGTCATAGATTACAACACTTGCACTTATTTTCAAGAAAGTTCATCTCATTTGTTTTTAAGCCTCTTAAACAATCCAATAATAAAAGTATACTGGAATTGTCTCTTTTTTTTTCTTAGTTCAAGCTGAGTTCAGAAGCACTGCAAATTCTCTGCTGTTCATGACTGAATATTAAAAGATGTTGATGCAGCAACACATGAAGAATGTAAAAGGTATCTGTAACAAATGGGATTAAACCTAGAATGTAGAGCCTTTTTTGACAAAACTGAACTAAAACTTAAAAAGGACAAAAATGTGAGTGAAACGCATAAAGTCTGAGATGTCTTCCTGCTGTCCTTCGTTTCATGTAACATCCAATTGCCCAGCAGAGTGCCCGTGTTTTTTTAAAGCAGAATGTGTACACTGTCGTTGACTTCAACCACAAACACAGAGGAATCCTTTCATTCTCAGGTCAGGCTGTGAGCGCCCTGCAAAGACTCTGGTTCCCCACTGTAATCCTGTCTCAAACAGAGGGAAAATGTGATGCAAGGTGTCGGCAACACCATCAAGATTGCATTTTTCTGTCTTTACTGTAAAGCTACTCCCTTCAAAATTCCATCCAGGGGTGTAATCCTCCATCTTACACCATTCCCTCTATTCATCACACTTCATTTTTCATCCCTGTGTGCAGAAGGGAAGGTGAGGAAACTGAAGGAAAGACTTCACTGTGTTTGTATGAGCAACAAAGAGAATGTCGCCAGCAACGCAATCACAGAGGGGGCTCAAAGGGAGCGTGTGTCTTTATATCTGTCGATGCAGATATAGACATTTCATCCATACAGTCTGTGAGGAACGTCGTTTACAGCCTTGATTATACGTGACATTCCCTCGGTCACATTCAGCCTAGTCCACCATTTTGTTCACATGTGTACTATAATAATTATAGGTGTGTGTGCAGCGGAAAAAGTGTGTGTATTTGTCTTTTGTGCATGCACGAGAAGGGAAAAAGCTCCAAGCGGAGGCCAGAGTACAGATCCAAAACAAAATCAGTCTCATATGTGGAGGCTGGAAGACGTGGTGGTGGTGGTGGTGGTGGTGATAGAGGGGCAGCACCCTGTGTGTTAGCTTGTGTGTGTGTGGGGGGGGGGTATCCACCGCACTGTGTCAACGGTGAGGCCTTAAATTGGAGCCATGTTGCAGGGGATTAGGCCTTATTACAACAAATATCCATCTCAACAACACTTTGTTTTGTTTCTCGTCTGGAGGACCAATTAAAATAATTACTTTATTTTTAACAAGTCTGCTCTTAAGAATGGGAGCTTAGTGGCTTCCAATAAAGATTTAGTGACTTTCAATAAACTTTTGAAGAACATCATCACAATTCAATCAAATACAACATATCTTATAAACCTATTCCCAAAAGATGTGTTTTATGTTAAATCCAACTAAATAAAAAAGAAAAATGTCAGAGGTAAATTGATTCTAGAAAAGTCTTGTGTCTATTTTAAATGTCTTTTCGGCTATAACAAAGAATAATGCCAGTGTTCTTTAAAAAAAAAAAAAATTATGAAATGTGAAGTTAATTCTGGAGCGGTGTAAATCTCATTCATCATCTTTCATTTCTATCTTTTACCCTTCTACATTGTGACTAAAGGTCAACCTGGGACAGAACTCATCCATCCAGGACAGAACCAGTTTATGTTACATTTTTCTAATACTTTTAAAACAGCTCCAGTTTTCCTTTCAGACCTATAAATTGCCCCAAGATGATTTTTATAGGTGAGTTCCTAGGGTTGCATGCAGGGAAGTTCTGACATATGTAGTGGTGGACAGTTCAAATGATGTGCTGATTGGGAAACAGGCAGCCAGTCCCCCAGCCAGCCAGCCAGCCAGCCAACCAGCAGAGGCCAAGAAGGATCACCACAGGCCTCCATGTGTAGCGGATGTTTTCCACAAGCCGTGCAGCCAGCTTGGCCACAGCTGTCCAAACCGCAAGCCTTGGGAGAAGATGAGGAGGAGGGAAGACTGGGGAAGGAGGAAGGAGGCTGAGGGGGTTAGTGGGGAGGGTGGCGGGCTTGGCAAAGGTCAGACGAGCTGAGTCGGCCGGGAGTGTGGGAACTGTCCGGGAAGGCATGTGCGAAATGCTCAGAGACTAAGTATCATCTTACAGCCAGACCGCCTGAGGGACTGGAGTGCAGCACGCCTGCATGTGTAAGTGTGTGCGTGTGCAGGCGTTCATGTCTTCTGCATACCTCTTTGCATGCGAGTGTGCATTCGCCTACAACTGGGAGGCTGCAATTCTTGGAAAAAAATGGGTGAGCATTTTGATATGAAAAGATAAGGAGGGAAGGGGAAAAGATGCACTGGAGCATGGAGACAGGAGGAAATAACTCTGATAACCCCTATTGCACACACACACACACACTCACACACACATACACACACAGCTGTGAACATTCCTGCTGTTGAAAAGAGTTTTAAGTGCAAGTCGTGTCAGCACTAAAGACTACGTGCAAAGGTATGTATCACATGTGTGTTTCATGATTTCAGATCATGAGCACACTCACAGTCTTAACTGGCCTGTCATAGGGAAATTAGTCCATTGCACCATTTATATTATTGTGGTTTGAGATGATGTATCACGTGTGCTGCTAAACTGTGTGTTCTTTATAAATTGCTTTGGAGCGCCTCAGTGAGCTCCTCAAAGCTGCAGCATTCAGATTCCATCACGTTTTAGAGGAAGCCACTTTCATAGCCATGTGTGTTTGCTTGCAGCTGAGGAGCACTGATGGCTTTAATGAAACACAGACATCCTTTATTGAACTTTAGTTGCACTCTAAGATGGGGATGTGGAGTTTCCGATCACAGACACAGACGTGGTGGCTCGCTTGGTGACCCCGGCCTGGGTTGGTCGAACGTAAGACTAACACAGCAGGCGGATGAGGTGAAGCTTGATCTTGCAGTGTAGATGCCTCAGCATGCAATCCTTATTCTATCACCATTGACCTCCCCTCCCCTCCCCGCATCCTCACACACACAACTATCTTCCTGCTTGATATTCCATTGCAGAAAAAGTAAAAAAAAAATAGCCAAACAAACCCACAGCTCAGCTGGATAGGCTGTCACACTATGTCAACTTTCTGTGTGTCTCTGTGTCTTTGTGTGTGTGTGCTGCTAACTCCCACCTTTGTCTTCCCTTCCTACTCCCATCTTTCACAGGACCAGGCCTTTGAAGAACCTTAATCCGGGTTATTTTCTTTCCCATGCTTGTGTCAGGTCCCAGTCTGAATTGACTGTGGAGTGCAGGCTCTAGTCTTCCATCCTCTCCTTCCTTCTCATGATTTATCCAAAGAGGATGTGGCCGATGAGCGTACATAAAGCAAGCTGAATGGTGGGTAAATATGATCTCATGGTCTCTCCTTTTATCCAAAAGGCGACACTCACTGTTGCTCAAAAAGTTTTATGTAGCCTGACATCCATTCAGGGCTTGTTGCATTCAGCCTGGTTCAATGAGAGGTCCTCAAGACTACCACACTCACAGTGGGGCCCAGTTCATTACAGTAAATATCAGTGGCAGTTGTTACATTGTTTCCACAATGCAAGCGGATTTAGGCCACTTAAATGGCTAATTGTTTCAGGCTGTGAAACAAACATGAACACCGGTGAGCTAGAGCACATTAACTCTCCCCCTCACCTCTGAGGGAAGGAGGGAACAAGCATGTGGCCGGACGGAGGTTTCTACGCTGGGGTCTGAATGGTGAGGGCTGGCGGCGTGTGCGCTACAAATCCTGTAACGTTTGAGAGACACACACGCTCGCACGTGTACAGATCTGTCCTTTATTACTGCACTGATCGTCCCTCTTGTCTGTCTCTGAGGAAAGAATTTTTCAGTGTTACACACGAGTCATCCAGTCACGCAAAGGCCATGACTGCCAAGGTCTCTGCGGCCTCCACGAAACTGTTCGTTTTCCATTCCCAGGGGCCCTCGGAGCTCCAGCCTGTCTTGCTCCAGCCCGGCCGCGGCGCACCACGTTTATGTCCTGTGTAATTGCAGACCTCAATCTGAGCAGGAGGCCAGCGTCTGTCAAAATAGCTGTGTTCCCCCTTATAGCAAGGCCTAAATCACATCAACTCCTGCAGTCTGACCACATTTCCCACAACGCCCCCCCTCCCCGGCCTGACTAGGCTGGGGGCCCCCAAGTCTGCTGGTGGGATAAAAGGGTAGCTCTCCTGCAGACCAAAAACTGTACTTACAGTCCTCTCATAAGTCAGACACAAAGTTTTGTGTAAGAAAATACTTGTTATTCCTCTGTCATACTTCTCAACCAAACGTGGGGCCCACACTTGGTCCTACACCTTGAGGATGCAGGCATGAAACAGACCCCCGTCTGTGAACTGCTGGCAGGCCTGGTGGAAATAGAAAAAGCGTGGTCCTTGTTAGCACCAGTGATGCTGGCTAGTTTGTCATCTCTTGGGAGCATGCTTGACTGCTGCTACTTCCCCTGCCAGGAGGCAGCAGTGAAACACAGGACTCACCAAGGACTGAAGCACTTTACCGAGTCTATTACATCACTGTAAGCCCATTGTTTCATCAAAACTTAAAGCTGTGACCTCTGTCCAGATTTAGTTTTCCTGTTTTTATTTCATTCTATAAGTATTCTTACAGCATCGGCAGCTACGACAACATCAACTGATCCAGAGGTCACCCAACCCACTGACCTGCACTGACCAGGGGAGACTTGACCACATTATTCACTTGACCTCCGGCGCGTCTCTCCCCTCCCACCTTCTTTCTCTTCCCCTGTTGGGAAACGTAGGCAGATCAAGGGATGGGAGGGGTGATGGGTGGGATGGTGACAGGGGAGCACAAGGAAAAGGGAAAATTCCTGAGTGCTTAAAGCTCTTCACATCCACCCAAGAATCAGAGCATCCAGCTCACATTCTGCCCACACAAACCCAACCCCTCTGACACTCCTGGAATGCTGAAGCCCTTTTTTATTTTTTCACCAATTTAGGTAATTACCACAGCGGTCACGGTGCTCAGAGCAGAGCCCGTGACCCTGGGCGGTGCAGAGTGACAGCCCGCGTAGCCGAGGCGGCAGTCTGCATTGTGCCGTAGAAACCAGACCTGCCGACAAATTCATCACCGACTTTGTTGCGACCGCTCATGTTTGCCTGCCAAATGGTGTATTGTGTGGCATCGGGGATGCCCGAATTCCCATGGAGCGTGCGTCATTCCTTGTGTTCAGTGAGAAGTGTTATGGTGGGCTTTTTGACTGTTTCTTGGTTTGTGATTCTGGCTCAGGAAGTTTGGAACAGCTCATCCTTGATTTGCTGCTCTGGCAGCTTCTAAATTCGAGGTGTGAAGATACTTAGTACCAAACACTGAGCCTAAAAAAATCGGAAAGAAAGGCTGATTTTTAAATCATACCTGATAGATGAGCCAATATACGTACATCATATTGCCGTGCTCTTTTAGTTTTCAAAAACTTAAGACACTTTCTTGAATCTTGTGAGAATATTATCCAATCTAGAAAAGTTTTGTAAGCGTATTAGTAAGTCTGTTTGTGTGTGTGATGCAACCAATTTTTAAGCAAGTAAAAACCTCAAAACTTCTGTGAATTTGACCTGGTTTATACCTGTTATCTTTTAATAACAACCGTACCTCTTCCAAACTTTGTACTATTAATTTAAAGCAGTAAAGTCTAAGTGGAACAAACCTGTTTGTTTTTGCCTACAGCTCTAAACTGTCATAGAAGCTGGAGTATCTGTCACATCTTTGCTGGCTCATCATGTTGACAATAAGAGTCTGATTTCTGTTTGTATTTTTACAGACAGCTGAGGTCTTGTTTTTATTTCTTTTCTTTTTTTTTCTTTTTAAAATATCCAACAAAGAGTAGCTCATATGTTGATCACCCAGGGAGACCTAATACAATGTACAATGTATAATAATTATTCTTGTGTCTATGTTTAGAGGGATCTTCAGGTTTTAAAATGAATGGGATTTGATGTACAAGTGGATGCTGCAAAATGAAAAAAAAAGAGGAAAGAAAAAAAACTGTCACAGTAAGGGACATTTGTACTCCAGTCCAAAGACTCCCAGCTGGAAGTGTAGTACCTTGGAAGTCCTCACCCAGGGGGATAGAGATACAGATCAATTCCTATTGTGAGGAAAATGATGAATGCAATAAACAAAATAATGCCCCCTTGCCAAGCATCAGTAAGCAATGACCTAAGAGTGAAAATATGTTGATTGATCAGACTTTAAAGGGGACCTATTATGGCATCTGATACCTATTTTAAACAGGCCTTGAGTGTCTTAAAAACAAGCTTTTGATTGTTTTTGCTAAATAAATTAGAAATTCATCCTCTAAACCATGTCTTTATCTTCCCATTCTCTAACCTCCTTCTCTATGCTGGATTCTGAGTGGGCGGGGCTATGATAATGAGGCACTGTGCTGATTGGCTGCCTGAATGACGCGATACACCGCTACGAGAAAATGGCGGAAGCTCCGGCCGGTGGAGATACACCGTGTCCTAACTGCATGCAATGCGAGCGAGCGTCAGCAACAAAATCGATTCCATTGCTTTATTTTCTATTGGACTGTCCTAACTGGCCGCGAGCGCTGCAGCGCTGCGCCGTTTTGAGCTGAACATTTGTCGGATGCAGGCTTCTATTTTCTTCCTGTCGCTCGCGTTGAAAGCCGATTGAAAGCGCTGTAGGAAACCGTCATGGATGAGGAACGGCTGATCTAGATAGTTGTAATGAGAAGTTATCTCTATGATACCTCCTCATTTCACTACAAAAACCTCAATAAAGTGGCAGCTGGCTGGAGGGAGATGGACAGAGAGCGTCCGATGTACGCTTGCGTGCAGTTAGGACATGGTGTTTAGTTGTGGGCAGGCCAGCTGACAGTCTTGCCTGGGCCCCGGACAAAATAATCTAAGATGGGCCCCCCTGCGCCTGGATCTCTCCTTTTCCCTCTTCCTCTCCTCTCCATCTGCTCTTCAGGTTTTTATACAAGCTAATGGACGTTAACATTAGAGCTAGCCAGTTAGGTTAAGTTACAAGGTTGGTAAACGTTGGCTGCGCTGTTTCTTACCTTGCTCTACGCTGACTTTATTAATTCCAGCTTCACCGTCACCACCGTTTTTAAAATATTGGTGTAGAGAATCTATGAGGCCTCTATTTTCTTCTTCTCTACTTCTCTTTTCTCTTCTTTTCTGAGAACTGGACTTGTGCTGACCGGACATTTTGACCATTCTAATGGTTGAATTAAATGATAACATCAAATTTTGATCAGCGTCCAAACCATTTTTGTGTTGGGGGTTCTTGACCACAAGGACAATTAGGAAGAAAACAAATAACAAGCTTTTATGCAACTAAAATACTACATATTTTTTCCACAAATAGGCATATTTTGAAACATTTTGAAAAATGATTCCATAATTTAATGAGAATAAAAAAAAATTAAAAATTAAAAAAAAAAAAAACTTTTTTTTTTTTTTTTCCAGTTCTGCCCCCCCCCCCCCCCCCCCTACCCTGCGCCCGGGACAACAGACCCGTTTGTCCCCCCCTATCGGCGGGCGTGGTTGTGGGTGTGGTTTGCATTTTGGTTACGTAACGAAAGGGAGCAGAATCTGAACGGCTCGTAGAAGCCACATCACACTGGATGGCTCATCTGGGCGGCTGTACAGACACTGCAGAATTTGGTTGCTTTCCTCCTTCTCTGAGTTGGCAGGCTGAGAGGAGACCACTTTATATATGTTAAAGCAAGAAAAAACGTGTTTTTCATAATAGGTCCCCTTTAAGTTTACTCACTATAAGTCCAGACAGACAAAAGCAGGTCAGACATTTACCCAGACACACGTGTTGCTCACAGGCTGCAGTATGCAGGGTGGGTGTGCACAGTGTCACAAGTTTCTGATATCACTATACACAGTGTCACTAACGCCAGCGTTATATTTCGCATTACAACAGCCACCTGTAATCTTCAAAGCCATTGGACGTGGTATATGTGGAGACCAACAGCTATGCCCCAAACCCTGTGACGGTATTCAAACCCTTCTTCTGAGTGAGGTTCAGGTTGCAGTCCGTCCAGTAAAGATCTCATTTCACTGCAGGTGGTCCATCAAAGCGTTAGCTAGTGCACCTCAGGATACTGTTAAAGGCCTTCCTGGTTACAGAGGGCCAACCCGTGATTAAACTGCTCGCGTGTGCCAGGGCATGATGATGGGGCCCTCTCTGCAGCACATGTAAGCCTTGTGGCCGGGGGGGTCATCCAGGAGATTCACTCAGACTCCTTCACACTCCTCCTCCATCCTCTCCTCCTCCTCTTCCGTTTTGTTCCCCAGTGCTTGTAATTGAAAATATATTTATTGCAGAGCCAGAGGCTGGTCTGGGAGAGTGAGGCACTGCAGCCTATGAAGATGTGGTTGAGGTGATGGCTGCAGGGTTTGGCTTCTATTCAGCACCACCAACTCACTTGCGTAGTCAGTTTTTTTTTCTCTCCCTCTTTTTTTAGACTGGTCTCTTTGTTTACTAATCTCTAACTCTTTTCAATTTGCTTGTCTTTTCTTTCACCATCTTGCTATTCATTTTTGCCCTCCTGCCTCTTTTATCCTTTGTCTCTTTTTTATCATTCTTGATTAGGGGTGTATCGGGTCCGTGTCAAATGCAAATGGTGCCGCCTGGATAGATACAAGTTTTGTGCAGCCAAAAGCAATTTGTTCAAAGGCAAGTTTTGTTCATTTTAAATTTTGTTTTATTAATATTCCTTAGTGTCTCTGAAAACCAACTCTAACGAAACATACAATTGAGGGGAAAAGTATACGTTTGAAAAGAAATTGGAAATAAAAGCATTCTAGATTTTTAGTGAGTTTTTTTTTACTAAATTAACTAGGTCCCTGTTGTTTTTTGGTTTTATATAAACTCGGCAACACTGAACCCAAAAATATTCATCTTTATGAGAAAGCGAGCTAAAAGGACAGCCTCGATGACTGGTCACGGTCAAAATCGTTTCTTGCTACAGCAAATTATGCAAATGCAGGTAACCCACACACCACTAGGGGGCGCCAAGCTCGATTGTTCAACTTCATCCGCGGAAAATTTAAATTACCTGTTTGCAGGGATGACATTAGGCCCATTCCCTCTAAACAATCTGGAGGTGCTTATAAATAGTAAAAAAGTAAAACTCAACTCAATTTCATTTAAAGCACTTTAAAAACATTGCAGTTGCCCAAATTGTTGGACACCAAGAGAGTTGATATGAATGATAAAACAAAATAAGAATAAGATCTAAACAGAAATCAAATCACAATTTGGAACAATAAAAGTCAGCTTCTTAAAACTGGTTTAAAAGCTAACAAATAAAAAGATAAATTCTAGCGTCATGTCAGTCAAAACATTATTGATGAAGAAAAGGTAAGGTTAGAAAGGGGAAGGAGTGTAGAGATGTACATGTGTGGAAACATTTGTTGGTACCTTCCAATTAAAAATAGAAAAACTTGGTGTGGTCACAGAAAACCTGAAAGTGATACAAGTAATGATATATAATAATGATAATTAACTGAACCAAGGTGTGTCTTCTCCAGACTGGATGTTTCAGCTCTTTCTACAGATGTTCAATAAGATTTAAATTACGACTCAAAGCAGGATACTTAGTTATGCAGAAATTGTTTTGAAAATGTGGAGGGACGTAATTAGATCAAGTTTCTGAGACTTTTATTTTTGCGCCTCTCAGTATTTTCCTACACAAATGAGAAGAAAAACGCTTTACCAATTAAAGTATTTCTTCTGTGAACCTGAACTACATTCCAAATGTAGAAATAAACGCTGAACCTTCAAAATCGCATTCAGAGAATATGTTTTCCTTGCTGTCTTCTCTTTAACCAAACTGTGATTTTTAGTAGCCTGATTGCTCTAATAGACCAGAGCTAAACTGTGAGGCAGAAATGCCCTTTTCTTCAACAGACCTCTTGAAGGGCCCTTGTAAAGTATCATTATGTTTTACGAGTTCCCCTTCTCATTCTGAGGTCTGGTTCATTGAAGAGAGCAGCACAGCCACTGGCCTCCTCACTTTATCGGACCTGTGCGTTGGGAAGGAAGGGAGCGGGAGGTAAATGAGGTGCTGGGAACTTTCTCTCCCAAACGCTCTTAGTGTTTGTGCAGGCACTAATATCAAACATATGCCATACGAGTGTGTTGGTTCAGTTCCCGTCTGGCAGCAGTATTTTTATCCTGAATTAGAAATTTTCCAAACTGGTAAGCTCTCAAACGGCCTTTAACACCTGCAGCTCTTTATAGGATGAGTGTCTGATCAATAACAGGTTAACAGAAAGTATTTATTTCCTTGTTTGGCGTTTATGATGAATGAGCTGTCTGGCTGAGTCTCTGTTTAGATTTTCCCACTAGAAAGAAGAAATGAAAAAAAGTGCAGTAAAAGTCATAGACGTCCCCTCAACTCAGCGTAGTGCATCATCAGCTGATGTTGCTGTTTTACAGCTGTATATTTGAAAACGAACCTTCTTTCAAGTGAATCTAAACAGACGTCCTCTAAAATTTACATTTGCATGGTCGGCACCAGGAAGCACTACGGGGCATGTTTAGTATTACTTCTCTTTCCCTGCATCTGTCTCTGCTTTATGCCAGTCACAAATAAGTTAAAATCATCAGCAGGTCTGCTTTCATGAAAGTGTTGGCACATCTGCAGTGAAGGTTGCAAAAATGTGTCCCTTTTGTGAAGAGGTTCTTGGAGAGTGGATGCTGCGGCATTGCGTGCCTTGAAATCAGCCACAAAGGGATTCAGTGCGCAGCAGTAGCCCTTGGCTGGGGGATGTTTATCGCTTGCTGCCACAGCCTTCTCAGACACACCGGCTTTATACTGCACAGCACTCCTGGATCCTGTCAAATTGTTGATGAAGATGAGGTAATAGTTAAGAACCTTAAAAGCAGAGTGGCGAACCGAACAAAGAATTCACCCCCAGCAGACTGCTGATTGGTAGCTGGCATGATTCACATATTGGCAGGCAACACCATGACAATGGCATTTCTGAAATAAGATAGAGAGCCTGCGCTATGAAGAAATGATGGCCGCTAGCATTGTCCGCGTAGCAATTCTTTGACTCCTCTATGACGAATCCCAGTAACACAGACACTTGGCAGACCAAAGTGGGACACTTTGCGCTATAGAAGGCTCCCGCACATGAGAAGCCAAAGGGAGCCTTTAAAAATGAAGCAAGATGTAATGCAGCTTTTTTATGCTCATTCTGGCCCTGTGATAGTTGCAGCGGCATGGATTTGTATCCCAGCTACACTGAAAGGACTGCTGAACTGGATGGAGCTTTAAAGTGAAGCAAGAAAGCTCTGGAAAATCGGCCCTCAAAGGCACATTTCAACTGGAAAGCATTTCTTTTAAGCTGTCACTCCTTGGTAGTTGACAATCCTATTATGGCACCAACTTATTGTAATTAAGAGGGAGAAGAGATATATGGGCACAAACACATCCATCTCACCATTTAAGATACAAAGAACCTTGTTGCTGTTTTTTGTTTGGGGGAAAACGAAGTGCTGAGCTGCCAGATCACCTTATTTGCATTGACATGTGAGTGATGTAAACAGTATCCAGTAGCCAGTTTTCTTTTTTTCTCTCTCTCTCCGTGTCACTCTATCGCTTCACTTTTGGGCACCACTTTAAAGAGACGTAATGGAAAATAGGTTTTATGTGTTCTCTTCTCTCCCACTTTTGGAGGTCAGGGAAATGAAGGCTTCAAAAGAAAAATCTGGAAGAGGTAACGATCCCTCACCTCATCAAACCCTTCGCTAAAGTCTTAATACGTTTTGCATTGAAATTGTGCCTAAAGCTCCGATATAAAGAAGCGAGGGAAGGATTGTGAGTGGCAAGTCCATGTGCTGCTATTTATTTGTGCCATAGTAAGAGGATTGTGTGTTTTTTTTCTTCCTCTCTCTCTCCACAATAGGCAGCTTTTAAAGCAGTGACAGATGATAGTCCTCGAGAGGGCCATCAGCTGCCATTGTAGAAAAGCGAGAAATGTCTAAAAATTTAGGACTGATGACAGTAATACAAAGTCTCACGTGCAAGGTGGTCAAGTGTCTTATTTTTCAAACAGGGTTTTCTCAGGGCACAATGAAGCCTGACCTCTGAAATGTCTTGTCGTGACATCGTCCCTCACGGCGACAGTTGTGAAGTCTGAAAGATTAAAGTCAAATAAGCATTTTTCTGCAGGTTGTGTTAAGGTTATTGTCTCTTCGTTTAACTTGTAAAAGTATACGGCTAGTGAAGGTCAAGGGTCATATCTTGCAGGCTGCTCATGGTTTCTGGTCTGCGTATCTTTATATCTGATACTCTTCTTTACCGCTTTGATCACTGGTCTCTGCTTTTTTTTCTAGATGGCCCTGTCCTGTGTTACAAATGAAGGTGCTGAGAGGGTCAGAATATTAAGAGGCAGATTACTGACATGCAGATGGTCAGGGATACTCCCTCAGTGCTTCTCCACACTTCCAGCAGCTGCGTTATAGGCACGAAACATCTGAGAGCACAACTCCGCTGCAAAAGCAGCCCCTCCAGAACTGAGGCTTGATATTCCATAAAAAGAGTCAAAAGTAAAAAAAATTCTTGACAAGACTCCTTAAAACCAGCAAAATAGTCTGAAATAGTTTTCTAATTTTATTTCGTGGAAATTGGTTTTTACAGTGTACACAGACTTTTTTTGTTGTCTTACCCTTAGTTCAAGACTGAGTTTATAGATTAAATAGATTTTATTTTTTATAAGGCACATCTTCAAAGAGCAATCCTTCCACTTGTCAAATCACATTTATTTAAACTTTCTTTTGGCAGCTATGTTTAAACAGGTCTCACAAATATTTTTTGAACTATTAACCGTGTATCAAGAAAACAGAAGATTAATAAAATCTAATTTAAAAATAAATAGTATGAACAGTGTATCATGAGCTCATCGGTATCTGCTTTCAAATAGTAAGTAAGAGTCGTGGAAGGAGCTTGGTGTTCATTGGTTCTAGTGATGTGTTCCACTTCGCAGCTGCCTCTTTCACCTTATCACAGTCAGTGGCTCGGTGGCACAGAGTCACATCAGCCCACTCCACCCTCATATTTCACAAACATGTTCTCACGAACTTTACAGTTCCCAGTTGATCTGCCCAATCAGGCAGTTCACCATGTCTCCACCTTTTTTCTGGTCAATGTATCCTTTTGTTTCTACGATTTTTTTGTTTGGTTGTTTTTGCTCTCCTGTTACCATGTTATCCTTTAAACTTATTTTTCCTCCCACCTGTCTGCCTTATTTTTCTCTTGTATTTAGTTTTTCTAGAAAACTGACACATATACCTTTTTCCAATTTAAACACAATATTAAACAGATATAAAGCGGAAAGGGGTCACACTTTTTATTCAGCAACAACACATTCAGCCACATCCATCTTTGATCTGGACTCTTCCTTTTCATCAAAACTACATGAAAGTTTTGTTACCAAAGTACTTTAAACTATCTCTGTGGTAATACCTGGTACAATTGATGCCTTCAGAGCCATTATTTTGTTACAATTCCATCCCAAATTGTCTTACAGAAGTAAGTCTAATCAGTCTGGTTTGACAGTTCTGTGATAGTTGTGTATCCCACCATATGCCTGTCTTCTTCACTGTTAAAGTTGCTTGTTGTGTAAAATTGTGCTCTCCTGCTTACTCCTATTGTGTGATAACTAGCCACACTGCAGAGATGCTCAATATTTAAAAAAATAAATTCCTATTTGAATACTTTTTACCTTGATAAGCTTTTTACCATCTTCAGCTCTACGTGCATTAGCAATCTAGACTCTATCGCACGAGTGAGAGTGAAACACACTAAACCACATTCTCAGCCTTGATTTAATGACTCTACCTGAGCTCTCAGACGTGCTTGAGGACAAGCGGAGAGAAGGCGGGAAAAAAGACAAGCTTCAAGTGTCATGTGCGATTTAAAAAAACTGTTTAATTAAAACTGTAAAAACGTCATATGTTTCTGACACAATTTCTAAAAATTGCATTTTTTGCATGTAAAGTATCTGTCCTCAGAGCCACTCTAACTTTGCCAACTGATTCCGACCCCTTTATTGCATCTACAGTATGTACCTACATATTTTGGACCAGTTCAAGCCCATTTCAATGTCTTGTCTGTCTGAGGTTGTCTGAAAATCTAAAACCCTCTAACTGTCTTCTCTCGTCTTTCATAACATGCCCTTGAAACTACTGGGAAACCAATACCTGCACTGATAGATTCTGGTCAAAGTTCTGGATCTGTCATGAATCTTCTTGGAAAAAATAGTCTTACTGCAGCTGCAAGATGTTTTGAGCCAACACAGTAATTATGTAAAGTTTTAGTCTGGTTTTAAACCATATCACGGCACTGAAGCGGCACTGTTGAAAATTTGTAATGAGCTGATTTTAACAGTCTTAGTACTTCTGGCTTTAACAGCTGCATTTCATACAGTTAACCATCAAATCACATTTAGAGAATAATGGTTTGAGTCATATTTGTTAGGCAGTAGTTTTGAGGATTTTTTTTTTGGGACAGTTGATATTATATGTGGTGTTCCACAGGGTTCTGCTTTGGGCCCTACCCTCTTTTTGTTTTATATATGTTGTCCCTTGGGTCTATCTGTAAGAAACACAATGTCTCTTTTCATTGCTATGCTGATGATGTACAAGTGTACATGCCGTTAAAGGAGCATGAGGCTCCTTTTAAGAAATGAGACTCTCTAGCGCCACCCTTCACCACGACGGCCGTTGGGGGTACTGCAGCCAACAGCGAAGCCGGCACGGGAGAACGCACATGCAGCGTCATGTGACGTCACATCCGCAGCCCCCGCGGGAAATTCGGGACCGAATTGCAGCACATTTTGCAGCACACAGCCTGTTCAAGGCAAATGAGAGATACACTAGAGGGCTCATTCTTTTGGGTTTGGAACGCTTCATCTGACATTATTACTAGAAAACTTAAAATGTATACGGATTTTTTTCATAAATCCTACCTCAATCCTGCCTCAAGCTCCTTTAAATGTAAATAGTAAGGGTTCACTACAGTCTGTGCTTGACTGTCTAAAAGACATCAAATCCTGATTTTAGTTAATTAGTTTATTTAGTTCATTAGTGACTCATGGCTTTTAAAGCTAGGAACATTTGACGAAGCTACTTATGCTCATGCTCCAGCCAGAGCATTACGGTAATCTGATCTATTGCTTTTAGCGTTCCCCAGAACAAGACCTGGTTGCTGCACCTGAACTGTGGAACAAGATCTGACCCCCATTATGACTTTTTGAATCTCTATTGAAGACCCATCTATTCTCCTTGGCTTTTGGAACAGATTGAGTGTTTTATCCCAACAGCTTCATTCATTTAATTTTGTTTTATGAGTTTAATCATTTTCATTAGATTTATTTGTTTTTAAACGTTTTATCATTTTATTGGTTCATTTTAAGAGTGTTGTTACATTTACATTTGCTCACCATTTAATATTACTATGTATAATATATTGTGTTTGATCGTTGTTTTGTGAAGCACTTTGGTTTTTATATAAATAAAGTTGACCTGACTGGGTGTTTCATTAGTCTTTGGTTTTCTCTTTCGCCAATGTCTTTAAACGTGTACATAAACTCTCAATTGAAAAACAAAAAAGAAAAGTAGCATTTCTCAGTAAAAGGCCACATAGCTGATTTGGTTCCCCTGATCTGCTTGTGAGTAAGGACGCAGTAATTTAAATTGTGTGTGAAAGAGAGTGGCTGGCTGCGTCTCACTGCAGATCACCGAAAGGGAAGCAGAAGTGGCCCGTAATGAATTGGTGTTAATGAGCTGTTAACTCTGTAGCAGCCCAAAGCGTTGCGCTTACCCCCGCCGCCTAGCTTCCAAGACAACACAAATGTATGTAATGTCTCACCCTTGCGCAGGGAGGAATGCACACGTATGCTGAGAAAGAAAACATTCCAGGTGCACGCACAGATGTCACATCATCACCAGACACACGGAGTCTCTCACACACACTCACTCATACTCACCGTGACAAGCGCACATGCACAAACGTACCGACACACTTCAGGCCCAGCACATACTCAATCAGCGTCTCACTCCTAGGCATAACGGGCCCCTGGCTCGGAGGCAGTAAATCTTCCTCATGCTGACATGTACTTGTGCGTGGCGCACACCCAGCTGGGCTGCCGAGCAGATCAGAGTCACATAACATTTGCAAATGATTCTCACGGTTTGTTTTTCCCTAATGGAGAGCCAGGTGCAGGGGTTTACCACATTTCACTTGAGGTCAAGTGTCAGATACCAGCAGCAGAGCATTCAAACCTTATTTCTGAAGTTATTCCCTGTGTTCCCTTTATGTTTCCAGGTCTCTAATTGTTCCGAAATGCAAATTCAACATGTCTGGCAATCCTGCTGAATACTTTAGGATGTTATGGGTTCATGTTATACTTCTTGCATTCAGCTTTATTTTGGAATAACCACATTCTATGCTTCTAGTGTTTTCCTTATTAAGATCGTACAGTATATTTGGATTGTGAGACATTTTGGATCCCCTACATTAAACAGGCCAGTCAGCTCACATTAGTCTTAAATGATCCTTAACAGTGGTGTATTTGCTGTACTTTCAAGGTCTTTATAAATGATGTCATTGGTCCTGAAAGGAGGAGAATTGCAGTGTCCTCCCAACCACACAAGTCATCTTTTCATGTCTGGACAAACACAATGAACAGAAATTCCTTTACATTTTAACTCGGTAATTAAATGACTTTGTTTCTGTGAGTCGGTGGCTGTTGGGACAGGATCGCGCCTGCCTTTTGCCAGGAGCACAAAGGCACTTTCTCTGCACCCGCACAAAGCCGACTGTAAGCAAATCATCCCAGCGCTGATGCTGATCCAGATAAGCCCGCTTTACACTTCTTCACACTGTCTCTATAGCACACAAAGACACAACCCTGCCATCCACTCCCCGCTTTTGCTGTGAGAAAAACTTAGTATGGAAAAAAGAAGAAAAAAAAAAGGGAGATGTTTGACTCACCTGAGGGTGTGTGTGTGTGTTTATGTTTGTGGTTTCAAATAAGAGTGTGAGAGCATTCTTCCGTTCTGAATGTTCATGTGAACACTGAAATGTGTGCGTCCACTTTAAGCCTGTTGGAGGCCTGTTAATGGAGGATGCTGTTAAGCAATTTTGGAGGCTTCGCTGGAGATTGAGGGGAAGGAAGAAAGGAGGCTGCCCGCAAGGTGCTTTAACAGCCCCTGACAGCTCTAGTGCTTTATAGCTAACAGCTGGTCCAGGTGTTAGCCTCTACCAGAGTTCACATGCAGACATGTGCACACGCAGTCCGTGCCTCATTAAGGTTGGTCCTAACAGGAGGGCTCTTTGCGGTTTCAAACCGACACAACATGTATTTTCAGCCGCTGCGTGTGCGCTTCAAACCACCGGCTTGTGACTTGGAAGGGGAGGCAGCGGCGAGGAGGCAGTGAGCGGGCTGGTTGTCATGCTCAGGCATTCAAATTGCCATTTGTTGTGGCATATAAAATACCCTCAGAAACAACTTCCCCGTTTATAGGTATTCTTCCCAGCGCTGCAGAGTTTTACAGTCCTCGGTTTACAGTTATCACACGCATCAAATTTGCGCTCTTGTGTAAGCGACGTTTTACTGTGCAGCTTTTTTATGCCCCCTTCTCTTCAAACCAGGCCGTATTACATGAGAGTAAATATGTTGTTTAACACTCATACATGTCCTGAAATCCCTTGATAAGGATTTAAGTTTTGTATATTTTATTCTTTCTCTGGTAAACTTTGATAAAAACACAGTTGATACAGTTTAAAATAAAAAAAAGCGCAGACCAGATATGTATAAGGGGGGACTTTTATCAGCTTAACCAACAAGGAGGCAGAAAAGGAGGCAGTGTGCTGGAAATAAAGAGCACCGAGGGGGAGGGAATACAAGAGATTATCGGTTTGGAGTGCACAGCATCCCCTTTTGCTGTTCAACCCCCTCCTCTGCACATTTACCTCAGGTCAGCCATATCTAATGCCACCAGAGCTCTCCAGCTACAGTGTTAAGAACAAAGGTGCACCCTGCATTCATGAGCCCTGCTCTATCCAGGTGTGGTAATGAATATTACCAACTGGTTCACTGAGAGGTTTAAGACGCTAGCTGCTAGTATTCATACCCCCCACCCCCCGCAGTCCCAGGAGGATGGCAAACATTATGGAAAGTGTTAGGAAAGTCTTTTTCTGGTACCTCACTGATTTGATGTTTTGTATCTTCTAAATGGATAGAGTACAGGGGCGTTTTCATGTACTGTATCTGTGTTGCTAAAACAGACACTAAAGCTTGTAACATCATATATCCACCGGTTCATCATTCAGTGCAGCTTATCTCCCGAACTCTAATCGGGTAACATAAGTGGGAGAGATAAGGATCACACAGGACGTCATATGAACATTTATGGAGAACAAGAAGAGTACATCTCAGGTGAATAAGAGTGAAAATGCAAAATGAAGACATTGGACATTTTTTTGATGTGTGCTATCATTAATTTTAAGCAATTACGTTTTAAATTAACAAATCATGCTGCTCAAACTGGTCAGCTAGTAAAAATGCTGAGCATAGAAAGCAAAAATAAACTCTGTCTGCTCGCTCAGACGTCCACATAATGTTTGCTTTGATGTCAGTATGAATGTGTCTATTTGTGTCACTTCTGAAACTGCGAGCGGGAAGTCTAACTCGGGTTATACATTTACTGCGGCAGTGAGTTTTCAGGATGTGGGTTTTCTGGAAGATTTAGATCTCAGATGATACAGAGAGCCGGCGTCTGTCTTTGTTTGTCATTAGCCCCATTTTGCTTTGATGAGCTTCAAATGCTATGTGTTTCTGCACTTAGATGTGCAGCGAAACGATTACACTAGTGAAGTTGAAAGCTGCTGGTGATACACCAGCATATATATATATAAATTATTACAGCTGACCTAAACGGTCAGGTGAGTGAAGGAGGAATATGAGAGTGGTGGATGCTCTGGCAGCGTAACGTACACGCTCCAAATATACTGAAGTTTAGGTGCAGCAGTCTGCAGAAGCTTCACCGCAGGCAAGTCTGTATGTAACTGCATGTGTGGGCGTGTGTGTCTGGATGCTGTGTATGGAGGGGAAGCATGGTTTGGCAAAGCCCTTGTAGACATGCAGGAACATGACACATAGTTCCTCGAGCATATCCTCACAAACCACAGAGAACCAGCATTAATGATAAGCACCTGGATTCCCACAAGCTCGCAGTTAGGTCCAATTGGCAGTAACTGATAAATTGGGATGAGTGGGAGTTAAGACTGCACAGCCTCCCTCAATGAACCCTTTTCACATCGGGATGCAAAAGAGAGCCCAAAAAGTTGAGATGAAGCGATCCTTTATGCTGGAAGTGTGTTCACATGAGCCGAGACCACACGCTTGAGAGGGAATGAGATAGAGGAGCAGAGGGAGGGACAGTGTCTTTCTCAGACAACCCTTGAGAATCCAGTACACTCCCACGCGTCTGAGCCGGTGTGTGGCCTCTCCACACTGACACACACACACACACACATGTTACATGTGTCTGTGTTCATCCCCTCTGTGTAACATCAACCCCTTGCTTTCTCAATCTTGGCCACGCTCCCCGCCGACTTTGATGCATTTTATTTACTTAATGTGTTCAACAATAATCTTTTTCACCCCTTCCGAAAGACCGAGCTTTGGGAAGAAAAGGCCTCGAGGCTTTGCTTCATCTTTTGCCCCGGCTCGCCAGCGAGACAAAATTGCTTTACCCGTACCACGGCGAGGTTCAACTGCAGCTGAAAAGAGATTGGGACCAAATCCCTCATACTCAACAAAACAACACTGTAGCCTTTTCAGTGTGATTGCCCACAAGGAAAGGCCCTCTTCTGTCCGTGGCCGACCTAGCGTCTATCTATCTATCCACTCTCCACAGATGTTGACACTGTTTGTTGCGGGTTAAGATGCCCACTAAAGACCATTGTTCCCCTTGTATCTTCTCTGTTATTGAGTTTTTCCTCTTTCTCGGAGACTGCCGGACGTAGAGAGAGGGAGAAAAGCGGTGAAAGACCTCCGGATGGCAGTCAGCGCTCCAGGGGGCCTTTCTGCCCAGAGAGACCCCGGCAAAGGGCTTCATTGTGGGTAGCAGCAGGCAGCCACTGAGGGCTGTATGCTGGAATTATTGTGTTGTTGGATAGATGCGAGTCCCTCTCCAGAACAGGGTCAAAGGTTAGCCCCCCTGTGGACTGCTCCGTACCTGCCCTGTTCTGTCCCTCCAACTTCCACTTTCACAAGCCCGGAGAAACCGAGCGACACACAAAGGAAACCAGTCATCACGCTATTAAAGAGATTCTTAAGATTGAGAGGTAGCAAAGCAGAGAGATTAATTCAGTACACTCTCCACTTGTCAATGAATAGGTAATTCAATTAATGAACCCATGAGAGGTGCCAAAAAAGAAAAAGAGAGAAAAGAAAACGCTAGGCTGCTCAGAGGCTCCGCTCCACCAAGTACAGGGCCACATCTCTGTGATTCAGCCGGATAAAAATCTTATCGTAGACTCAAAACAAAAGCATTTTGATTCCATCTCAACTATCAACACTGTTGATGCAGGTCAGGTCATAAAGGTGGTGTTCGTGTGTACAGGTGGCTCTGTAAGTGTGCATGTGCAGATATGCAAGTTTGCTGAGCAAGATCTCACCCGTACCCCCTTATTTTGAAATCCTTGTTGGTTTGAGAAATGCTCGCTCACACACATTGCTCTATCAGCACACCACTCTCAAACATCCATCGCGCTTTGCCCATGAAACATATTTATCTTCCTAAACATGTAATTTTCAATGCACTTTTGCATTTGTGGCATTTCCAATTCATATGGATGCCGTGGATTTCTCAAATTTATGGGACTTCAGTTAAAAATACTTGAATAGCTTATTGCTGTGTAATTAAAATATAAGAATAATGGATAAAAAGTTTAGCACCTGTTTATGATTCACATGGCACTTCCCTACATGAGGGGTTCTCAAATGTATAAAGGAGCCAAATTAAACCCTAAAACAAAATATGTTATATGGATGTTTTTATTTGATCTTATTTACCTTTTCAGTAGACTACAACAACATTCTCATAATAAAATCCATCTGTCCCTCAACCACTTCAGGTTAATTCTGGCTGTGAAATGACGTTTAATATTATTAAATCATAAACAAAATCCCCTCTAACATGTATCTTGGGGATTTTATTGAACTTTCAGCTGTAATTAAGGAGAAAAAAAAGCTGCTCAAAGCCTTAATTAGGTTAAATCAGAGCCAGTTCTTCAGACTTTTTCATCCCTTCCTTGCATGTAGTTCTTTATTTATGAACAGATTGGGCACTCCAGGGATGCCCTGGGAACTGACACTCCTCCAGCGTGGACACAGACAATGATTCAACTATACAACACCGATGTGCAGCATTTATGACGATGAGGATCGGTGCCGGTAGTCATCACTGATTGGTGCTGTCACGAGTGATGCATTAGTGTGAAGGGGCATCTCTGACCCCTGATTAACAGTACGTTAACCCACTCCCCAGGCGAGGCCGGCACTGCTCTTAAAACCTGACCCCTATCCTCCGTGCGCCACCACGGGGGGTCGGCAGTCACCACTCTCCCTTCTGAACTCCACAAGATGCCACATTGTATCCCCCCCTTCACTATTGTGCGCGCGACTAAATTATGGTCATTCTGCATCCCCTTTGTCGCCATGTTAACTTCCAGGGCGCGTCCAGGGCTCCAGCGCCAGAGCGTCCAGTCAGAGTATTTTCAGACTTGGGAACTTGATCAGGATCTGCAGGTAGTTGTCAATGCTGGCATCATCTGGACTCCTGCTGCTAAAAATTTGTTGCCCCCCTCTGGGTGCCTCTTTCCTAGTGTCAGCAGCAGGGCCCCTGATGAGAGATTTGTTGATATGATAACTTGATTAGCCTGCAGGATGGACGGCATTTTGGCAGCACCCAAGGAAGCACTGACTTTTCTCTTTAACCTCTCCTCAGGAGGCAGCAATTAAGGGTAGTAATTGGTGAGTTAGGGAGGTTGGTGCAAGCCCTTGTTCTTCTCTCGTTCTGCGGGTTGACCCAAGCCAAGCAGAGGAAGATTTTTACAACTTGCAGCATGTGGGATCAATAATTATGCTTCAACATGTTTTGATGGAATCAGTTCAACCACGATGAAAACACAAAGTGGCTCACAAATCTTTTTTTATTTTAATACATGTATAGAGAAGGTTTGTCATGGTGACAGCTTTTTCTTATTTCTTTCTCTGTGAGATCTGGAGTTCATAATGGATCATTCAATTAACTTGGCCAAGGCCTCCAATTCAAGACTGGCCTTTTCGCCGGGAAGATTAGCATAATAAAACTCCACCACACAGCCGAAGGTCCTCTGACAATTTTGCGCTTTAAAAAACGTTAAGATTGCAAAATCTGCAGACAAGGCTGTTACCTTGACAGCAAGGTTTCCATTTGGTGTTCTCATAGCAATGTCTCATATCTGCACAATGTTAGTTCATTAAAAATAAAAGTAGAGTCTGTAAAGATTTTTTTATTTATTTTTTACTTTAAAATTTTTGTCCCTGAAGCCGTAGTGACAGATTAGGAGAGATGAATTTCAGAAAGAGGAGGATGTTTCTCGTCTGTTCAGCTGGTGAAGTAGACATTTATAGAAGATTGTTATAATTCAACAGTTTATTTTCATATAAGGTTGATGGATGATGTTTTCAATTAATCATTACTAAAGCTTAATAAAGACATTTGGCTTTTTTACGTCTTCTTTTCTGACTTCCTCTATTTTGTGTGTTTTCAATTCTGCAGACTTTCCTATGGTTTAGTTAGAGGGTTAAAGGGCCTTTCTAACTTCTGCAGTTATCATACCACATCCTCCTCTCGGGTCTGTTGAGCTTGTTGTCACTGATGACCCCTGACCTTTTCTCACATCGTGGATTTAGACTGACGTTTTCAAGGTGGAAACTTCTGTGTCCCCGCCCCCACCTCGTCCCATCGTTTCTCTGCAGACAAGTCCTTAGTGTCCAGAGCCACTGGGCTGGAAAAGTTTCCTTCAATGGGCTGGGAAAGGTTGGACAGAAGTGTGGCAGGACTCTTGAAGAAGACTTGCACTTTCTCTTTTTCTTCATTTTTGTTTAATGTTGCTCCAGAGATCTGTTGTTCTCTGCACCTACAACATAAGTGTTAACATGCTATGATGCTGGAGCAAGCAGGAATGTATAGGACATGAACAGGCAGATACTTAAACAATAGATGGATGAATGATGGATAAATATATTCAGAAACCGGTCAAATGTTTATAAAATAAACGAATTAAAATAGTAACAATAAGTGCAATGATAGTCCAATTAAAAACACATCAACCCTGTGTGTAGTGTTTCGAGGTAAACGTGTGGGATAAAGCTGAAGTACTCAGTTCGATATCAAAGAACCAGGACCAGAATGCAATGATTTCTGACCTAATATTTATTTATTTATTGGTGTATTTAGTGGGGACATTGTACGTTCATGATATTTCTGCAAAATGTGAACGAAGTAAAAAAAAAAAGCCTGTTTTTTAATGCAGTCTCTAGAAGTTTAAGTTATTTAGATTACTTTATTTCAAAGACAGCATATAATGTGTCGAAACTGCCAAATCTATCTATTGAGACCATCATTGGGTTTGCAGCTGATCAGGATTGCAGCGCCAGTTTTCTGTAGTACACCACATGGTCTTTTTACATTGTGATCAATCAACTCCTTGCTGTTGGAATCATGTTTTCTTTAGGTGAAAAATATTTTTATAGGATTAAAGCTGAGCTTTTCCCACCACCCTCAGGTGTTGCACGTGTACATCGTATCACACTTGTGTGATAAAAGGTGGTTTGAATGATCTCTGTGTCATCTCAACCCCGTATCAGGAGGTGTTTGTTGGGAACAGGCCTTTATGACGTCTTTAGGGACTGAGACATGTTTGCTACTGTCGTGCATATCTGCCCCAAGCATTTCAGAACTGAGAAGACCAAGTGATGTAGTTTTAAATGCAAGTAACTGTTCTCCAATTTCTGCTCGATAAAGATTGTATATAATTTAAAATTCAGGTATGATGGCTGTCATCATCCCTGACTTAATTTAGTAATACCCACTAGAGAAATCAGATCAGAATGTGTTTATAATTGCTGCGTCACCTCAGGGGCCCCAAAGTCAAAGCATTGGTTCAGCCTTGTTAATTAACCTGGTTAAATTTAAGATTCTCCACAGGTGTTTTGATTGCTTGTTGGTTTTCATAATCATTCATTTTTCTCCTCTCCTTTGCTCCCTCATCCTGAATTGTGTGTGTTTCTGCTTGCGTGCGCGCGTGTGTGTGTGTACTTAGGTCACTCAATTATCACATTAACTGTGATGCGACTGGCATGTCCGAGAGGTGCATTGAACACAGATAATGTTACCCTGGAATGTGGACCTGCTTTGCTGCCATCATCCATGTGCCTTTCTGAAGTTTCCCCAAACAGCCACCACATTTGCAACGTCAGCATGCAGACATGTCACTGACACCCGAAGAAGACCACTAAAGTAAGGAGCATCTTTTGAAGGGAGATCTGTGACGTCTGTGCGGTTTGGATCCTGTCTGACGACCAGTGTACAAATCAACAAGCTGAAGCATGTCCAAAAGCCTTAACAGATGGTGCTTGTGGTGTTCTCGCACCCACCCAGGATGCACTCTGAGAGTCATGTGTTATTGTGTAGTAACGATACCTCAAACAGGAGTTGGCCCAGACACTCAGTGTGTCATTCATTACTCGCTCATCCAAAGGAACCAGTTCTGTTTCAAATATGCTTGTAGTAAGTCAGTATTTTTTCCTGCTGTGCCAGTCATTGAACACTAGAGTGTGCTGTGCTTTTGCTGACATACTCTATACATCACTGTTCCTGATGCCCCACTGCCAACAGCCACACTTGTCAGGCGTCATATAAGTAGAGAAATACCACCATCTAGTGAGTGAAGACTGCTCAGACCTTTACTTTAGAAAAGTAAAAGTATTGAAATTTGTTACTATCGTCTGATAGTAACTGCTTATAATTCTGATGAAATTTGGGAGGGAAATGACATGCTGTGCCTGTTATTCAAGATAAACCTTGTTATTTGAAATACACCTTGTAAAACTTCAACTATTACTACTCAAATATAAGCTACTGTATATCAGATGTATGTTGACTAATGGAAACAAGATGTATTTTTTAAATGAAAAACTATTAACTGAATCAAAAATTAAATTTGAACTATATAAACTAATTACATGCCACATAAGAATGAAAAACAGACACTAAAGCCTGCAGCAGTGGACAGCAAAACTAAAAATGTCTCAAACACAAAAATGGTGATTTAACTTAATCTTTAGCGATAACAACTTTATTTGTAAGTCTAAGAAGATAAAACAGTTGTTTAAAGATATCCCAAAAACTGTTTAGACATTTAGTAAAGCCTTGTGTTTGCTGACTCAATATCAGAAATGGATGGGTTGGATGATGTGGAAAATGCAAAAAAAAGAAAGAAAGAAAAATACGAAGAAAACAAACAAGATCCTTGCATTCTTATCTATTCATTTATTTTTAATCTCATTCTTTTATTTATGTATGTGGTTTGTTTGCAGACATTGCAAACCCAATATTTTTTTCTGGTCACTTAGTTTATTACATTCCATTTCAAAACAAATTAGTAAAAAAGGCAATTTGGAGCTAGTAAGGAAGGGAAAAATGAAAAAAAAAATGGAACATTTTCAATAGTTAGGCCTGGTTAAAAAAAAGCAGTATTCATGAAACGCTGAACCTTTGAGGGGGAAAGATATGAATGAATGAATGAATGAATGAATGAATGAATGAATGAATGAATGAATGAATGAATGAATGAATGAATGAATGAATGAATGAATGAATGAATGAATGAATGAATGAATGAATGAATGAATGAATGAATGAATGAATGAATCTTTATTTTGGCTTGTACACACCTTTTTACAAAACAAGATGAAAAAGTAAAATAAACATTTCTTTTGCCGAAAAGGTGTAGGCTGAAGCCGTAGCTTATAGTACCTACCCTTTTTATCTTATGATCAGCTTAAATATGAGACATTAGCATTAATCCGTGGAAACAAACAATACATAAAGAAGACAAAAATAAGTAAGGCAAAATATGAAATTGACGTTTCACATTCTAGAATGTTTTTGATAATATACTTTATAATTATAGTCATTTATATTTATTTACAGTATTTTCTTTAAACATTTCCTTAAACTTGAAGATAGAACTGCACATTTTTAGGTCGTTGTCACAACTATTCCAAATTTCTCTAGCCATAATTGATGTACATCTCTTTTTAATATTAGTTCTTGCTGTAGTCATCTCAAACATGAGTTTCCCCCTCACGTCATAGCGGGTTTCTTTTATTTGGAACAGGTCCTGAATGTAGTTTGGAAGCAGTTTCTGCTGGGCTTTAAAGGCAAATAGAACAGTTTTCTGCTCGGCTATATCATGGAATTTTTGAGTATTATATTTAATAAAGAGATTATTTGTTGGTTTATAATAGTCAGATCTATTAATTATCCTTAAAGCTCTTTTCTGTAACAGGAAAATAGGGTTTGTATTTGTTTTATAGGTGTTACCCCATACCTCCACACAATAAGTCATGTATGGAACTATGAGTGAGTTATACATCAAAAACTGTGCTCTTTGACAGAAAAAAATATTTGTTTTATTTAATATTGCT
This sequence comes from Cololabis saira, assembly GCF_033807715.1. Taxonomy (NCBI): domain Eukaryota; kingdom Metazoa; phylum Chordata; class Actinopteri; order Beloniformes; family Belonidae; genus Cololabis; species Cololabis saira. The sequence goes on from NC_084599.1 coordinate 25,488,134, forward strand.
AGGGTTTTAGACATTTTTGATTTTACACTATATATCAGATATCAGAGGATCTCCAATTTTTCTCAATTTGAAACAGTCCAAGGGATTTCCATGTGTAAACGGAGCATGTGTACATCATGAACCATCATTCATCAATGAATGATTTGACCACATGGGCAGGGGATACTGTAGAGAGTAGAGACTCTTTCCCACTATGACATGGATATACGTTCATAAATGTCACAATGTCACTCTGCAAAACAAAAGTAGCTTCATGTCTACAGAGGCTATGTCAACATCTCTTGGTTCAGAGGTATCTGGGATATACCATCATGCAATGGAAACATATATTGTGCTTGGACAAATCAGCATTCAAGATCTTTTTTTTTTTTTTTTTTTAAATGTGCAGATCTAATGAGCAAGATATAATTAATGAATTTAGTTTAATTCATTAATGAATTAAATTTAGTAAAATAAAATAAAAATTACCATCACACCTCCTCACGTGTGTAATATTTCCTTCCAACTTGTTTTTTGTTTTAATTTGCAGTGGAGATTGCATACACGTCACTACTGAAAATGCATGTTACAAAGATATGAAAGGATTTCATCTCTGGAGGAAGTAGAGCTCTGCAAATGAAAAATGATTCAAGTTTAAAAAGCAACAGTTTTGGACAATAGAAAGAATTGTCACGAATAAAGCCAAGCGCTCAGAGTTTATAGCGCCATCATGTGGAGGACCTCTCAGATTACACCCAGATGAGACACAAGACCTTTGAATCAATCCACTTCAACAAGCTGTATGATTCAGACTGTCATGCCCTGGCAGTGCTATCTGATATCTGTCAAATATCTTTCATACAGTTCATTTCTACACCACAAACCCACATTTTCAAAGGTGAGCAGTAGATATTTAAAATACACTCACTGGCCTGATTAGGTATACATGGTAGGCTTATATTTAATATACTAGCAAGTGTTTGTATAAGGGTATATAATGTTGAAAATACTTTGTCAACAAGTCTGAAGCCTCACCCAAACATTTGGTTTCGTACTCTGTGGAACTCCTTGAGCCTTTACCTCAGGTGCTGATCAGGTTGAGATTAAGTAACTGAATCAGCAAATTGCTTCTTTTTTTGTCTTGGATTAACATTTGATTGATTGCTGATTGATTTCACTTTCTTTTATTGAGTAATTTTCCATTTGTTCTGTGATGCACGGTTTCTCTGCATTCGGCAGAGTCTGAGCCGACAGCATCACTTTATAAACTTCAGAGTCCATCAGGCTGCTCTCATCCTCTGTCACATTTTCATCATCAAACCTCATATTGCCCCTTTTGGCCATTATGTCACAAGTCTGTGTTTTTTTCTTTTTCTTTTGTTGCAAGACAGGAACAATACCTGTCCAGAAAATCCTTAGAAACCCTGCCTGAAATGTTATACCCATTATTCTCTTCCTGGTCCATTGTGTCTAAAACTCTGGCGTCATAATGTTTCTTCCCGAAAACACTTTCCCAGCGCTGCATTTGCCTTTTCTCCACACTATGACAAAAAGTAAAGTTTGTTTTGGGGCTCTGCAGAGGTGGCTGTTTCTCCTGCTATTTGGAACCATATTTGTTGGTAAGCAATTTCCACTTTTAGATTATTTTCACTTGGAAATGATTATCAATCATTAACATCTTTGACAGGAAAAGAGACGTTGGCACTCACAGGGTCACAAACGCAACTTTGAATTTAGTGAGTAAAAAGGTGACCTGTTCTCATAGGAACCATGAAGTAAAACGTGACATGTTTATAAATATTAGAAAAGATTCTAACTTCAAGTTTTTCCAGTTTCAGGATAAGATAATGGCATAAATGTTTGAAGCAAAACACCTTTCACTGTCAGATCTTGGAAAATGTTCTTTGTACGACACTTCCTGGGCAATTTTTATAAAGAGTTTCTTGGTTCTTGTTTTGTTCATTTGTTCTTTAAAAGGATTATTCTTAGTCAACATGTCATGCTCTTAAAAAGTCAAACCACGAATGTTTGAAGATTTATAAACTGAGGAACATAAGTAGACATTAGAAAGTGATCCACAGCGTTTTCCTTCTCCTGGGACCTAAGTTATTTTGATTTTCAGGCTTTGATTTCTGAAAACCAAACACCAATGCTTGCTGATGTCTGGTTTGTTAAGAGTATGTGTAAAGTTACTAATTTGCATTAACTACGCTGGCTATTGACGAGCCACCATCTAAGGCCCCGTTTACACGTAGCCGGGTATTTACAAAAACGGATATTTTCCCCTCTACGTTTTAAAAAAAATTCTCGTTTACACGGACCCGCATGAAAACGCTCTTAACGTCATGCAAGCCAATCAGAATCCTGGAAAACATCAACAAATGACACGTGTGTAACTTCCAGTTAAGGCTGATTTATGGTTCCGCGTTACATTAACGCATAGCCTACGGCGTAGGGTACGCGGCGACGCGCACGTACCTTGCGCGTCGCCGCGTACCCTACGCCGTCGATTTAACGCGGAACCGTAATTCAGGCTTCATGCTGCTGGCTGACGCGCTCACAGGCTTGAATGAGCAGGAGGCTGGACGGGGGGGGAAGTTACTTTTAAGTGTGACTTTAGAATATTAAACAGGTAAAATACAAGAAAATATTGACGGTGGCCAAACTAATTGTAAACACAGGTCGCACACATGACGCTGGTGAGTTTCTGGTGCATAATGTGACGTTCTGAAGCTTAAATCTCCGTTTTCCTCCGTTTTCCTCCGTTTAGACGCAAACGGGAAAACGGAGTTTTTGAAAATCTCCACTTTGGCCGGAGTTTTCAGAAATGATCGTTTTTGGGGGCTTTGAGCTGCGTTTACGTGTAAACGAACGGCCAAAACGCATGAAAACGCCTCCGTTTTTGTAAATACCCGGCTACGTGTAAACGGGGCCGAACGTGATCATTGAGGTCTGAGACTGGCTCCTACTGTACAAACTGACATGAAAACACTAATGTTTTATTTTTTAAAACCTTTTACACAAATGTGTTTGCAACTCTGAAGACCACATCATTAGGAGGCGAAACGCTAAAACATCCTCTTATTAAAGCATCAGATTTTTACGATGTCAGAAAAAAAATGACTTCTTAGCATCCTGCAGTGTTTCTTTTCCTCGGCTGACCTTTTAAAGTTCAAACTAGTGACGTTTCCTCCACATCATGTCCAGTTTCCAGCTATTCACAGTGACATTCATGTAATTGAAAGATAATTAAACAATGTGTTGTAGGTTCATTGGATGAATCTGGGAACAAAAGTACGTCCGGGTCATCAAGTCCTCATTCCTTCATTACAGGTTATCACTTTAATACGTCAAGTTAATATTGATGCATTGCAATATTACATTCGTCTCACTTATCTTTTATTAAAATCTGTTCTAAAATCAAAACATGTCAGCTATATGTCATATGTTTTTCTTTGTCCTGCATCAACAGCAATGCCTGCTCCAGTGCAGATTCCACATGACACTAATACGACGGGATATACAGCACAGACAAGATTAAGCTCTGTGTTAGCCTCTGCTGACGCAGCGGACTCTGTGAAGATTCTGACAGCCTCTCATCTCACGTCTCTCAAAGATCTGCTATCAGACAAGAAAATAACAGGTTGTGTAACAGCACCACACTTCCTTAATAAGACCATTTGAGTATGACATTAAAAAATGTCTCAAATTAACATAAATGTAAACTCATGCAGTCACTGTAGTTTTATTTGAATCCCTTTGCAACCACATGTTGAAATAGGACTCAGTACGAATGGAAACTTGCTGAATTAAATGAAGGAATCTATTTTTTTATTGTAAGATCAATGAAAATGTCATTTTGTTTGTTTTATGACCTCACCCCCTCACATTTCACAATAGCATTGTGATGCGAGTTATTCTTCTTTCATTTCTCCTGAATATACACATTAAATGGAACGCAATCTTACAACCATGACTTACTGCAGCTTAAACATGAAGTCAAAATTAGACATATTAGAGAAATAATGCAACTTCCGCACATGTACAGGATGTTGTTTTATCCAAGCTTCTGGCAGAGCTCTAGTTGCTTATTTGACCAGTCCTCTTGAAAACAAAAGCTTGCATTAAAGGTGTTTTTATTTTCCCCTGTCAGTCAGGTTAGATTTGAGCTTTAAGTAAGCTTGAAAGTGTGGAGGCTGGACAGAAACCAGTTGAAATGTAATATAGCCATGACATACCCGTGATGAGTGTACCACTCAGGATCAGCTGTGCTGCATTGAGTGCTCGTAACAACAGATAAATATACAAGCCTATTGTTAGAAGGTAAGGAGCGAAAACTTTCTTTAGCGACCACAATTATGTGAATTAAAGTAGTTTTAAGTTAGAACAGAATATGCGTTTTTAAAGCCATTAATATTAGCCTTGGGGGATAAGGCCTACATAAAATTCAATTGTTATTTTTCTGGCAAGACTCAAAAATGCCATTCCATATAAGTTACTGTATGGATAGGGTCCCTACAGACAAATATTTTTACAAAAAGTGTATGAAAAGGACTGCTTGCACAGGCATCTCTGTCTGGTTCCCAATATCTTGTTGTTAATCCGTACAAGCTTAAAGAATTTGAAAAAGGAAATACTTGTTGACAGCATGTCGAAGCGGAACAAATGTTTTAAATTTGCACATTAAATGTTGGGGATTCAGTGTTTTAGAGAAGGAAAAGACTAAGAACAACTAAAGAAATAACTAAGAAAAAGGGAGAAATGTTGCTGAACATTGTGTGACAGGAAAAGACCTCCAGCAGAGCCAGACTTACCTGTCTCGACCGACCCTGGAGAGGAAAGGCTAGACAGAGATCCCTAGCAAAACAAAAACCCTAGGCCAGAGGTAACTCCAGTCAAAAAGAAAAAGACAAAGAACAACTAAAGAAATAACTAAGAAAAAGGGAGAAATGTTGCTGAACATTGTGTGACAGGAAAAGACCTCCAGCAGAGCCAGACTTACCTGTCTCGACCGACCCTGGAGAGGAAAGGCTAGACAGAGATCCCTAGCAAAACAAAAACCCTAGGCCAGAGGTAACTCCAGTCAAAAAGAAAAAGACAAAGTTAATGACAGCAGTGGGGACATATACAGGTACATACAGCAAAGACAACCGTGAAAAGAGGTGCTCAGTGCATCATGGGAGGTCCGTCAGGAATTTAGATCTAAAGCAACATAACTCATATATACAGTGCGTGCACACACACACACACACACACACACACACACACACACACACACAAAACTGTTTATATTATATAATACGATCACATATGTTAGCCCAACTTTTAACCAGTCATGACAGATGATACGCCATCATAACAATTTTCTGTATCATCTCCTAAGAAGATGATTATTTTCCATATCAAACACTTAAACATGATCATTTCTAGAAACAGTTAATGCTAGCTTCATGTATGATAACAGTTAACAGCTATTTAAATTGTCGAACTTCACTTTTCTTGCAGTTCGTTTAGGTCTTCGTGTTTCTATCTCTGGTCCGAAAGAACTTCTCGATCCTCAGAGACTCCTCCTGCTAAACCCAGAGGTCAGTGGTTGACACCAGGATGCACAACATGGGCAGTGTAGGAATATGTTTTAAACAACCACTACACGACTCAAACTATCAGCCACCACTCTTGGACACAGGACTCTGGAAACGAAACTGTTCTCCTTGTGGAGATTGGTTCAAATTTGACTCAATGAGAATTCATTTTTGTAAAAAAAAAAAAAAGAAAAAAAAAAGAAAAAAAAAAAGGGAATGCCAAGCGACTCCCACACAGCTCAGCTAATCAATACTCAGCTTGTCTAAAGGTCAGTTGCTGAAATCTCTGTCTTGCTTTTGGTCAAACTTCACAGTTTATCATGTATTCATAAGTAAACAATGATAAGTACATAAGTGACATTTATTATTAGAGCACCTTTCACAGAAACCAGTCACAAAGCACTTCACAATAAAAACATGATAGTGATAGATAAAAACAATAAGGAAGAAAAGACGCCACAGCATAAAACAACATAAAACATAACTTAAAAGCCTGTGTGAATGAAAATGTTTTCAGCCGTTTTTAAAAGTGTCCTCTCAGACTATACGATGGAGGGAGAGAGTTCCGGAGTCTTGGTGCCACCACCTCAAAAATAATGATAATTAATAAATAAATGACAAATGATAAAACACAGACACAGGTAAGCTGCAGCTGAGGTAGTTTCATTCAGATATAATTTGATGAAGTCAGCAGCATCTCAGACTTTTAATTACAGATCTGACGTGATTGGATTAAAGGATTAGAGTGTAGTGAACTCAGCAGACTTTTGATGTAGTGGAGGGTGAGAGGGAGAAAGACTTTTTGATCTTACAATGAGCTGAGACATTGCAGAGAGGGGATCTTAACAAAAAAAATAAGTAGGTTATCGCCCCATTCATTACTAATATGTCTTTGTTTCTTGTTTTTCTTCAAGAACTTGGGAATCTACAACACTGGAGAGAAGTCAGGTCTCTTTTCCATGCGAATAGTTGGACTAAAGAAAGTGACTTCATTGCGTCACGTGCCAGCCCCCCCAAAACCTTGAGATATTTCCAAGAACTTTGTAGAAATACACCTGTCTGTCGTCAGTTCATTTTGTTTAAAAGCACATACTGTTAATTTTAAACCATAGTTCATATATTTTGAATTTGCATCTTTCAGTTTGTGGAAATACTGACATAGTTGCTGCAAACGTTCACTCACTGAAGAGAAAATTGGACGAAAAGGAGATTGTAAACTTTATTTAACTTGTTTTTTCCTTTCATTTATTAGACTTCTTACTAAACTTCTAACAAATTATGAACCCTTTTTTTAAAAACATCTAAGGCTGTAACTTTAAAAATAGATTTGTCATTGTAAAACAGTACCACTTAGTATTGTGAACCAACATAACAATTTTTATGCTGAACCCTGGCCAACCCACCCTGTTAAGGCAAAGGTACATGTTTAATACTCAAAGTTGCTCTTACCATTCAGGAGATAAAATCTTAATTCTCATTTTTACCTCCACTTACACTTACCTCCAATGTTTTTAATATCTTGGAAACATGAAAAAAAAAATAGTATTTCAGCCTTTCTAACAACTCCTTTAACTTTAGTTTGGAGGAAGAAAATAAGCACATTTGGGAAGAACAACCAAACTTTTGGGATTCACACCAGGAACCTGCTTTATGCCGGTTTGCCCATTCATGTAAATAAATATCCTGTTGTATAAATACATTACACCCTGTTGTAAGTTGCTTCAGACAATAAAAGTTAAATATTACTAATAGTGTGTTTGTCAAATAAATGACTAATGTTTGTCCATTCATTAAAGATTAACTTCATCATCATTTCAAAGCAAAAACGCCTGTTACATTTGTTGGCCCCGCCCACTGACAGATTGACCAATAGGATCGCTCGGCAGGCATCGACCCTCGGCCTCGCCATTGGTGTCCCGGTGACCGTGAGTGAGGAAGCCGCTCCTGTGCGCATTACTGCCACACAAGCCGCTCTCCAGGCAGGGCAGTCATGTCTTATCGTGATTTAAACATTCATTAATAAATCCGCTCACCCGTAATTGCACAAGAATGGCGGATCCGGAGACCCTCGCCCTGGACGTGGAGAGGGAGTTTCAAAAGGTCCTCGCTCAGATCGGCGGTCGGGAGAGGATTTATCTGGTCAGCGATGCCCGCACGAGTGAAGAGGTGGACGGAGATGACGTGGGAGTGTTGCACGAGTTCCTGCGTGACATGTTTCACATCAGCATCCCCGCAAGCAGCCGAGAACAAGAGCCCCGGCCCTCCCCGCAAATCAATGGCGATGCCGAGAGCGAGCAGCCCTGCAGGGCACGGATCGATAACAAACCCGTGACTGAGAAAAGCGTTGAGGTCGAGCTGAAGGAGAAGCGGAGGACGCAGACGCACGGCGCTCAGAAAATAACAGCCGCGACCAGGACTAATATCTACAGCACGAAGCGGGCGATAGACGTCCCCGTCATCGTGTTGTTATTTAGGCAGAGCTTCTTTAAACAAGGTCCGAACGAGCTGTGTCTCAGGGAGATATTGAAGGACGTGAAGGCGCGCACCAGACGCGCGTCCATCCGCCGGCCCGCTCTGGTGGGATTAATACGCACCGCGGCGGAGAGCGCAGACGCGCGCAGGTGCGCGCAATTACTGGAGGCGCTGCTGCGCTCCGTCTTCCATAAACACGGATCAGAGACGATATGGGTCGACTGTTTCATTCCCAAGACGGAGGACAAAATTACAAACATCAAGAAGCACCTCTGCAAAGTTGTTTACGCATCTCAGACAGCAGGTGTAAAGTTTAACATATAATATGAGCCAAACTTTATGCAAGTACACTGAAAAAAAATACATCTGTGATATTAACAATTAAAAATGAAGTGTGTTGCTTTACATGAATACATCTAGTTTTGAACTTAATCTGCATTTGTTAAAAAAAAACAAGACATTGTGCATTTTTTCCTTAACAAGCAGTATTTATGTAATCCCAGGCAATCTTTTAATTTACACACAAACAACAAGCAATGATCTTGTTGTATTTACCTTTCCTTTAACAATTTTAATCTATTGGGCAGATTGACCAACGTTTAGATGAAACATGCTTTATTTTTTTAAGTAGAATACCACAGTAAAAAATATTTTGCTTGATCTACTTTAAAAAAATTAAGGCAACTTTTTCGCATGAGATTTTTATGTAGATCAAGAAAGACTAGTCTTTGTATACTTAATTTTTAGTATGTACAAAATTAATTTGCAAGTAAAGTAAACTTAACACAGTTAAGTTGACTGTACTTGCAAAATGTATTATTTACATACAAAAAATTAAGTAGTTTATACAAAGGCTAGCCTTTCTTGATCTAAATAATAATCTCATGCAAAAAGTTGACTTGTTTTTTTTAAGTAGATCAAGCACAATATTTGTATCAGTGTAGAGGAACATTAGCTGATGTGTGAGATCTCCTTTATGTTTGCACCACACAACCACGTCGGTAGAGCACGGATTTGTTGACATGAAGTTTGAACCCTGGTGACTCAGAGTATCAGGGGATGGTGGATTTGTATCTTATTGAGCTCGTGGTTGATATCTTTACTGACGGGGAGCCGTGAAAGATCACTAATGAGCTCTACAACAATGACTAGGAATGAAAAAAGCTCTCATTTGGGTCAGTCTGTGACATTCACAAGACCTCGCATTTTTGCGCACATTTTTTTCTTCCCAGGCGCAGTTACAAAGGACCTTAGAACAAGAGGAGCATTCATGAAACAACGGCGCACTTAGACAAGCTGCCAAATTGTTAAATGCTTTTTATTGCCTTACAGATAATACCAGGGATAACGGGAGCCAGGCTTTGAGGCCATTCCAATGTTGGTTCAGGCCTCAGAGAAGGGAAGCCAGGGGCCAGACCAACAACAACCCCTCACACTGCAGGGAAAAAGGTAGCAGCAAGTCCTTAAAGTTCATTCTTGACAGAGGACACAAACATTTTCTCCCTTGTTTGATATTTTCTCTTAGCTATTCTTTTTTTAGTTCTTTTTCCTGCTATATTGCTTATCCCATGCAGGATTGTCTAAGATCAGCCACTCTTTACTGGATCCTATTCAGATCAGATTTCATGCAGTGATGTAGAGATTATGTCAGAGGTTAATAAAGCTTCATTTGAGCAAATCCTTTTCTTTTATTCATTTGCTGATACTTATGGCTCTCTACCTAGACTGAAATGGTTTGGAAACCATGAGAAGTGAAGCTAAAACAGACAAAAAAAGTTAAAAGGAAACTGAAATGACTTTTTTTTTAAAGAAAGACAGAAACTCATGACAAAAAAAATTCTCAAATGCAAACAGACATTTTTAAATCCCCCATCTGTCAAGTTATGTAAAACTTTCCAAATAAACAAAATCTCACAGTAAGTCAATGTTTGAATGATTGCAGGTGAAAGTGGAAGTGCAGAAGAAGGAATCCCTCTGAAAACCAGCATCTTGTCTGCTGAAGCTCATGTGAATGATAACCCGCTGGAGTAGGCGGCTGAGGTTGGGACACATGACCAGCTCGTGGCCTATCACTGTGGACAGCATTGTTTTAACTGTGAAAAGAAAATCTGGCATCATGGTGGAACATTTCACATGTTACATTCCTCCGGTGCTCAAATCCAGCCAATGAGACTGCACGATTTCTCTCCTGAATGATGCTACCTGGAAAAAAAAAACCAATGTTTGGTCAAAAAGCAGTTTTGGACATCATTAGATCGATTGATCACTGAGATCTCATTGTTAGGTGGAGAAAAAGACTACTGAAGACATTCCAGCTCACTCAGCTGTTTAATGCAAGTGTTTAAATACTTATCTGCGAACAAATGCCACTGAGGCACAATGTCAACTGAAATTGAAGGCCTTATAGGGAACTGACCAGTATTTACTATATCCGGCTTTTGTCTGAAAAGCGTCTTCTTGATGTCAAAATTTGGCTTTAAAAGCACATACTGTTAGTTTTAAACCATAGTTCATATATTTTGAATTTGCATCTTTTAGTTTGTGGAAATACTGACATAGTTGCTGCAAACGTTCACTCACTGAAGAGAAAACTGGACGAAAAGGAGATTGTAAACATGTTTTTTCTTTCATTTATCAGACTTCTGTGCCTTAGATAAGTTTGTTGACAGTATTATTTGTCACAAAAATGTAAGACAACTTTGTCACTTTTAAGGTATTTATGCCGGTTTGCCGATTAATGTAAATAAATATCCTGTTGTATACATACATTAAACCCTGTTGTAAGTTGCTTTAGATAAATGTCTCAACTTAATGTAATATAAAACAAAAACAAATGTCATCATCCTGTGGTAGCTATCCATGGCCTACTCAGGGGTTTATACTGAAATAGTAAGTGAAGTTGCATCATCATGCTTTTTGAGATTAATGATTTTAAGAAGGTAATGGAAATTGTGAAACTAAAAAAAGAACTGACAATTTGATGTCTTACTTTAACAGCATCAGAGGTTGTTATATATTATCAATATTTGTCTTTCATGAAAAGTAAGGAGCACAGAGGCTTAAAGGGAAAGTTCAGTTTTTTACAACCTGGACCTTATTTCTGGTATTTTTTATGGCCGTATACTCACCCAGGCAAGTTTGGTGTCATTTGGAGTCCTTCGGAAGATATTAGGAGTTTTGTGCGAGCCGCTTCTCCATATAATGGTAGCGCATGGGGGCACAGCGGGACACAGACGATGCAGCGTCTAAATAACACATGATTGCCGCGAAACTCGTTCATTTCTTGTGGCTTCTCTTGTCTACATCCGGGGCTGTGTGTGTAACAAATAAATCAGTTTGTAAACAAGACCTCTGAACTGCATGACGTCATCTCTGTGCGCGCGTCCCAGACAGCGCTCTGTGTACAGCTGGAGTTCGCTACTGTTAGTTTACTGTTAGTTATTTGAAACATGTCTGAATATTTGTCAAATTCTGAGGTTGTGGACGACGACTTTGAATATGATGGACGTCCTTACCGTTTTGAGTCAGAGTATACGGCTGAAGAGCTCACTGAACAGAGGACAGAGTGCGCGCACAGAGATGACGTCATCAGGTCAGAGGTCTTGTTTACAAATGGATTTATTTGTTACACACACAGCCCCGGATGTAGACAACAGGTCCTGGAAGCAGATCTAGTGATTCATAAAAGAAATGAACGAGTTTTGCGGCAATCATGTGTTATTTAGACGCTGCATCGTCTGTGTCCCGCTGTGCCCCCATGCGCTACCATTATATGGAGAAGCGGCTCGCAAAAAACTCCTAATATCTTCCGAAGGACTCCAAATGACACCAAACTTGCCTGGGTGAGTATACGACCATAAAAAATACCAGAAATAAGGTCCAGGTTGTAAAAAATTGAACTTTCCCTTTAAGCCTGAATTATGGTTCTGCGTATGGTTCAACGGAGAGCACACACCATCACCGTGACGCCATCGTGAACCCTTCAGACTTCTCTGTCACTCCATTTCGCCGTATCCCCCGCGACCGCTAGTTAGCGATCTTTTCCTGAATGGTTTATCCAACTTTTTCCGGTCACAGTAAATCAAAGACATAAGGACAACTATTGTGCAAAAAAACAAAAACAAAAAAAATCACACATACACGAAGAAAAAAGCGCTGAAAGTTCACGACTGCTTCAAACTGGAAACCGGAAATGCGTTGCTACCAAGCAAACCAATCCCAGCCCTCTCGGTCTGTGTGTGGTCTGCGTTGCCTCGACGTGTAGTTACAATTTTCGGGAGGTACGTGTCAGTGATGGCGTCAGTGACGGCGTCAGTGACGGCGTCAGTGACGGCGTGTGGTCTGCGTCGATGCGAACCACACGCCGTAGGCACGGCGTCGTTTTGACGCAGAACCATAACTCAAGCTTTAGTGGTTAGCACTGTTGCCTCAAAGCAAGAAGGTTCCTGGTTCCCGGGCCTGGCGGGAGTCTTTCTGTGTGGGGTTTGTGTCTAGGTAGCGCTACCATACCCACGGATCTCCTCTCCTGATCCACAGCCAACGTGAGGCAACCTCTGCTGCCTCTGTGGCCTCCTTGATGGCCCTTCTCTTACTGGCCCCGGTGATGCCCAGCATACTGTAGGCCCTGCAGAGGGATGTGAGACCTCAATGGTCTCACATCTTGCTCGCCACCCGTTGAGCCGACACTCCTCCACCAGAGCCTGGTACTTAGCCCTCTTCCTCTCATTGGCCTCCTCGATGCGGTCTTCCCAAGGGACCGTTAGCTCCAGGAGCACGACCAGCTTGGAGGTTGCTGAGGTCAGCACCACATCTGGCCTTAGTGATGTTATGGCCACGTTGTCCGGGAACTTTAATTGTTTCCCCAAATCAACCTTCAGCTCCCAGTCTTGTGCCATTGATAGCAGGCCAGAGGAGGAGGTCCTGGCAGCAGCTGGTGGTTCTTCTCCAGCTCTGATGAAGGAGATTGTCTTCTTCTCTGGGCGGAGGCGCTTGCAGTGGGCAATTCCGCTCCAGATGGTGTTCGCTATAGCCTTCAAGACCTGGTCATGACGCCAGCGGTAGCGCCCCTCACTCAGGCCTCTCGTACAGAAGCTCAAGATGTGCCCCAGGGTCCCTCTCTTCTGGCACAGAGCGCAAGCTGCAGACTCCACCTTCCCACAACAGAACAGGTTAGACAGGCTGGGCAGCACGTCATAGACGGCCTGGATCAGGAATTTTAGGCGCTGGGGCTCGGCTCTCCACAGCTCAGTCCAAGTGACTTTGTGCCCTGCTGCCTGCTCCCACCGCGTCCAGGCTCCCTGCTGCCGCATTCCCCATCGTGCTGGCTCGCTCTTCTTCCACTGCTGCCCGCACCTCTTCCTGGAGCAATGCTCTCCTGTCCTTCCCCTCTGCCTTGTCGTAGCGAGGTGTTGTACTGCTACCCAGGCCTGCCCTTCCCCGAGCCACTGTCCCGACCAGAGCCCTGTGCCGCAGCCGTGATTCAGCAACATCCACGGCCTCTGATGCCCTCCATTTCCGCCCCGTTCTGACTTCAATCCCAGCTTGAGAGACTTTTGGGTCAGATGATTCTCTGTATTGCAGCACCTCCCTAGTACGGCTCACCTTGAATTCTTCATTCAGGCTGCTGATGGGGAGCTTCAGCATGTTGTTTTTCCCATAGAGGGCGATGCTGCTCAAGCCCAGCCACTTCTGCAGGAACCTGCTGACTCTCCTTTCAAAGCCCTCAACAGTGGAGATCGGGACCTCGTACACCAGGAGAGGCCAGAGGATCCTTGGGAGGATGCCATGTTACTACACCCAGGCCTTGAACTTGCCTGGTAGACCTGACTTGTCCACAGTGGCTAGCCAAGCCTCCGGCTCCTGGTTGGTCGCATGGATGGCTGCCTTGTCCTCAAGCTGCAATCAAACACCTTCCCCAGGCTCTTCACTGGTTTGTCGGTGATGGATGGTATCTGGATGCTTCCAAGTGTGAAGTGGAACTTGTTGGTGACCTTGCTTTTCTTCAGCATGAGGGATCTGGATTTTGCAGGCTTGAAGGTCATGTGGGCCCAGGTGGTTAGTTCCTCCAGGCCCTTCAGGATCCACCTCCCCCCTGGGACGTTCGGTGTCGTCACAGTCAGGTTGTCCGCGAAGGCCCTGATGGGCGGCTGCCTGATGCCGGACTTGGCGAGAGGCCCTCTGCACTGAACCTCAGCAGACTTCGCCAGCATGTTCATGGCAAGTGCGAAGAGGATTACTGAAATTGTGCATCCAGTGATGATTTCCTTCTCCAGCTTATGCCAATCCGATTTTGTGGACCCCGCTGAGACCCTCAGACTGAACCTGCTGTAATAGTCCAGAATGAGGTCTCTGAACTTGGCGGGGACATGATGCCGGCATAATGCCTCTTCGACGAGCTTGTGAGGTATGGACCCGTAGGCGTTTGCGAGGTCCAGCCACGGTACGACTAGGTCGCCCTTGTTCTCTCTGGCTTCCCTAATCAGCTGGGTGACAACTCCATTATGCTCCAGATACCCCGATATCTTTGGGATCCCTCCTTTCTGGACTGAAGTGTCAATGTAGGCGTTCCTCAGGAGGTAGTCTGTCAGATGCCTGGCAACAATGCTGAAGAATAGTTTGCCTTCAACCCTGAGCAGGGAGATGTTTTTAGACTCTTGCTCCTTCGGAATCCATACACTTTCTGCGAAGCACCACTGATCAGCAACCTTTCCCCTCCTCCAGATCACCTTCAAGATGCTCCAAAGCCTGTGGAGTAACTTTGGGCAGTTCTTGTACTTATAAGGTACCCCACTCGGTCCTGGGGCTGAGCTTGATCTTGCCTTCTTGACCACTTCCTGGATCTCCTTCCAGCTGGGCTCCCTCCCATCGAAGTCCAGTGTTGGTGCAGGTGGGTCAATCAGGGAATGGCAGTAGCCCAGCTCTTGCTCCCTGGAAGCATCTTGATAGGTTGCATCTAGGTGACGGTCAATCTCTGCTTTGGAGCAGGTACGTTGGCCACTACGCTTCTGCCCCAGCAGCTATTTTGTAAACCCAAATGGATTCGCTAGAAAGGCAGTGCGTTTCCTGGCTCTTTCCTTCCTCCTTCTCCTATGCCACTCAGCCCACCTCAAGGTCATGAGCTTCTTGCGCAGTATGTTTCGCAAGTCAGACAGAGGTCCCCTCTCCTCCTCTCTTGCCTCCTTAAACTGCCGCGTCAGGACCTTCAACTCCTGTCTGAGCTGGTGGATCTTGTTTGCCCTGTTGCTCTTGGTATACGGGAGTTTCTTCACTTTCTTCTCCTCCAGGCCCGAATCTCTCAGCTGCTAGGTTGATGATGATGGTGGTCATGGTTGTGAGACGTCGATTGACTCCCCCCTTAGCTGTTGCTTCCAAGATGGAATTGGTGTCCTCATAAAACTGGCGACACTCCTGCTCCTTGTTAGCTTGGGGCCATCTAACCCGACGATGTTCTGGTGGTCTGTGTGGGTTTGGGGCTTGTGTCACCTGGAGGTTCTGGGCACTATGGTTTGGCTCCAGGCCTGGCTCCTCCTGCGTCTCACCAGGGGGATTCCCTGCGTGCTGTGACACCTGCACCGTCTGCACACATCCCATCTTGGTCTGGTGGATCTTCAGGCCACGCGGGTTTTTGCACACTTTGCCACAAAAGCATTATATATATATATATATATATATATATATATATATATATATATATATATATACACACACGTGGACAAAATTGTTGGTACCCCTCAGTTAAAGAAGGAAAACCCACAATTCTCACTGAAATCACTTGAAACTTACAACCTTATGAGGCAATCAATGCAATTAAACGATTTCTGTATTTGTCAATGAACGTGTCAACAGGTATTTTGGCCCATGAGCAAACTGCTCCAGTGGTCTCAGGTTTGATGGGTATCTTCTCCAAATGGCATGTTTCAGCTCCTTCCACAGATGTTCAATGGGATTCAGATCTGGGCTCATGGAAGGCCACTTTAGAATAGTCCAACGCTTTTCTCTCAGCCATTCTTGGGTGTTTTTGGCTGTGTGTTTTGGATCGTTGTCCTGTTGGAAGATCCATGACCTGCGACTGAGACCAAGGTTTCTGACACTAGGCAGCACATTTCTCTCCAGAATGCCTTGATAGTCTTCAGATTTCATTTTACCTTGCACACATTCAAGACACCCTGTGCCAGATGCAGCAAAGCAGCCCCAAAACATTACTGAGCCTCCTCCATGTTTCACCGTAGGGACAGTGTTCTTTTCTTCGTATGCTTGGTTTTTGAGTCTATGAACATAGAGTTGATGTGCCATAAAAAAGCGAGACTGGAATTTGCAAAAATGCATGTTGACAAGCCACAAAGCTTCTGGGAGAATGTCCTTTGGACAGATGAGACCAAACTGGAGCTTTTTGGTAAGGATATTTAATAATAATACGGCCTGTCCTTTGTACCTTGACAATATATATGTGTCTTTCCTCTCTCTGTTCTTCATTCTCTCTTTCTGATCTCCCTTTTCCTGCTCCCAGCTAACCTTCAGCAGGAGGGTCCCCGCTTATGAGTCAGGTCCTGGTCAACGTTTCTCCCCTCATGAGGGGAGTTTATCCTTGCCACTGTTCATGTTGTGTGTCTCTGGAAAGTTCCTAGAGACAACTTGTATTGTAATAGACGCTATATAAATAAAATTTAATTTAAATTAATTGAACCGTCTAGCTGTGATATCAAATAATTAAAATATTCAAATAATCAACTATTACAAAAGTTGGAAGAAAAACTGACCTTTATTTAAGAACAGTAGGGCTTCTGAAAGTATATTTATTCACAATCCGCAATCTGCAACAATTCGCAATCCCTAGAAACAAGCTTCATCAGCATGATGTGAAACGTAGCGACAATGTCTACATACTGAACTGTAAGGAGGTTGTGAGGTATCCTCCCATTTGACTTCTGTCTTCAGGTCAGAATCTCAAGGTTGTGACCTCTCCTCTCTTATTTATTTTTCATGTTCTAACAACTGCTCACATATCAGTGCTAATAACCATCATCTGGAAAAACTGTTTGAAGTCAGATATACATGAGGTTGATATGAGGAAAAAGTTAAGGTGCTAAAAGACCTGGAACGTGATGTTTCTGTTTCAGGCAGGATCCAGGGATTTTTATTGACTATTCTTCTCTTTTTAGGTTCTGTGAGATGTAGTTTTCTACCAGACGACGGATCATTGTTAACATCTTTAAACATATTGAGTCAACATTTGCTAGTTGCTGCAAGAAACAAACAATAAAGAACTTTCTATCATTATCAAAGGTCAATTCTGAGTTTCCCAATGCACTCAAATATAAAGTACACATAGCACAATTAGTTTTTTGCATCATTTTGATGTCCTTCTTGTCTGCTAAATTTTGTGTTTCTGTACGAGCTTGGATGACACCACCAAGTCCCTCTGCAGCCAGACAGGTTTATCTATCTTCTCCAGGTTAAAATATGGAGTTGTGTAAAAACATTTTAGATGTAAGATGAGGACACTGTTGGAAAATATGGAAAAAGTGAAAAAAGTGAATAATGGGGGTTGTTAACATTTACTTTTTTTAGACTCTTATGAGTGTGAAGAACCACAGAGAAGTAAATGAACTATGTTTATAGAAATGTGCCTCCTTTCCAAGATTATTCTTAATGCAATAACATCTACACAGGAAGATGGAGAAGATTTGAAGCCAAGCAAGCACTTTAAAAACAGCAACCACTGACCAAAGTGCTGAGCATAGGAATAAACTAACCCACATCCTGAAGAAGATTTAAAATGGACAAAGAAGAATCCTTTTAACGATTGTCTAATGGCAACAAATTCCCATATTTGGGAGCCACAACAGCAAACACCCTGTCCTGCTGTATCCGTGGCACGCAGGAGCAGCTGTTAAACTGATCTGAGTGACCGGGACAGACGGTACAAGTGCAGCAGCACAGGGAAGTAGGAAAAGGACAAACCAGTTAAATATTTATAAACAAATAAAAGAATTATAAAAAGTGATTGGTAGGCAGCCAGTGCAGTGAAGCTAACACAGGAGTAATGCGCTCTCTCTTTCATGTTCTGTTTCACTGAGCTGACTGTTCAGTCTAAAATCCTAATCCATTTTAAAACCCAGATTTATGACAGTAGGCTTACCATACTGTGCCAGAGGGCCCATGTTCACAGGGGAAGCTCCACTAGTGACACCAGGACCAAAATATCCAAACAAGTTCAAAACAGTCCTGAATGGTCTAGCATAGACGCAGCTTTAATTTAACGCTTTTGAGGACTCCTCACATCGGGGGACCATTTGTGATTAAGTCTCTCACCTTGCCAGGGTTTCAACAAAGCTGGAGTGATGCCTAACACCTTCCCTCTGCACTCAGTTGTATTCCACCTCTTCTTCCTGGAAAAAAAAAATCACAGACAAGTGTGCTCAGAAATAGACATAACAACATGTCCACACGTATACACCGGCAGGTGAATGGACATGACAGTATGAAGGAATGAGGACTGGTGGACCTTACTTTTAGATAATTTTCCAGCGTCTGTTCAATAGTCACTTCAGGATTAAGCTTCAGAAACTACTGGTTTGAAGCTTAAATGTGTTTTTTGGCTTGGATTTTCAGAGGGAGGACTGACACGTAGGGAAAGAATCGGATTGCCGCCACCACACTCATCAGTCACTCAAAGTGACAACTACAGAGACCAGTGCCTTTTTATTTGTACCAGAAGCTTTACATGTTTATTTATAAAGTACTACATTTTAAAGCCTTAAGTGACAATTTTAGGGGCAATTGTCTTCGCTTAAGTATTAACTTAATTTTTCAGCCCTCCAATTAAAAAAACTTTTTTTTTTCTTCCTCTCTCTTCATTGAAATTACTTGCCTTGTCACGCCTTCCTCCTCTTTTTCTCCAACCTACTGTTGCCTAATTTCCATCAGCACCCTTTGGGTCAACAGTGCAGATGGCGATAGTTGTTAAACCAGAGATGAACTAATCCAGTATGGGGTTAAAGAGTCTTGTTATTGCATGTTGTCATAACCTGGCCCATAGGCCAGGTCTAGGCCAGGTCTAGTAGTATGATTCTCGCTTCGGGTGCCAGAGGTCCCGGGTTCAATTCCTGGATGAGCCCCCATTTTGTCATAACCTGGCCCATAGGCCATGACGAAAAATGGAAAACAACACAGCGCAAATAAATATATGCTATTTATTTTAAAGAAAAATACAGCAACGCAAAATATATCAACTTATGAGGTGTGGAGATCAGCATCAGTAGTGTCAGTGTGTGTGAATGTGGAAAATGTGTGGCGCGTGTTGTTAAGAAAAATAGAATCAAAACCAAGCAAATGAATGGGGCTGGCAGGGAAGCGAAGCCACACTGAAGGCAGTGAGGTTTTATAGACTGGAACACTGGGCCCAGGTGCTCCAAATCAGCCCAATCAGCTCATCTCACATCAGACTCCTCAAAGACAAATAGAGAGAAAGTTAGGCATGCCCACAATTTGACAGGCTAATGTTTAGTCTGGTGTAGGTTTTTACATCAGATGACACAATCATCTGCATTCATTTGAATTTATGACCTTTAGATTCTGTGACGTTATTAGAAATTTTCGCTGCCGGTATTAGTAAATGACATAATCAAAAGGTTGTTGCAGAGTTTTTAATTATATTCAAGTGAAACAATTTACTATACACTCAATGTGTGCTCTTGCAGATACTGAAATATCTTTGTCTTGAAGTACATACCTCTGATTTCTAATATACACTCACAAGCCAGTTTTTTAAGTATACAATGTGAATAAAAAAAACACTGATAAATGTATTATTGCTGAATTATGTAATCAGATCATAGAATCCAATGAGTTGCAAATATGACACTGGCCTGACCCCCTGAGGCTGCATTGGCTGCTTGTGTAAACAAGTCTTGTCTATGATAGAAGAAGCAAGAGAAAAGAAATAAGTAAAAGCATTTCCTTTTAGGCTACTTTAGATGGAAAGTGTATGTGTTTGTGTATGTTTAAATCTACTTGAACCACATATTCTGGACTTCACAGTCTTGGTTAATATTCATTATACAGCCTGATTCCTTACTCATTGATTAGAAATCCAAGACAAAGAATGATTAGATATGGAAGCAATAATATATTATATGCATTCTATAATCAATTAAATAAGGTGAAAGGCTAACCGTATTATTTCTGTTGGACCTGTTAATTAACATTTAATTTATAGTAGGCTATAGTGCTTACGTTGCGGTTCACCTATGACGATGTATTCACATGTATAACGTACACTCACGTTATGACGCCCAAGGAGATGCCGTTCAGCAAACACTGCATTTATATTCAAATGTAAGATTTTAATATTTCCCTACCAAATTTGGGAATTTTATTTGTCATAATATATACAATCATCACAAAGCAATCCACGTGTAGAGGAGATTGCTTAAAAAATATAGTATATTTGTGTGACCATTTTAATCAGGCTAAAACGAGGACAGCCAACTCGCGGGTCCTGAGTGTTGAACAAAAAGAAGTTAGCAGCGGCTGCAGTTGTTGGTGTCCCTGGTGACAATTTACACAAACTACAAATCCGTCTCTGGTTTATTCCTCAGAATATTCTGAAGAATCCCAGGATTGTTGGCCTGAGGAAGGGATAAAGCACCAACCATGATCACATCTGCCGGTAATGTGTGAGCCGTTTCTTTCATTGATTTCGCTGAGTCACAGCGGTAGCTTAGCCTTCAGTCACACAGGAAACTAAAGTGTTGGACTTTGTAACATGTCTGGTCTTATATCCACAATAATAATAATAATTTAGACTCTTGTTACAATACTGGAGGCTACAATAAGTTACAGGGACGGTCCTGCAGTCACCAGTAATCAATCAGCTTTCATCGTAATTGTAAATGGACACAGATTGCGTTTAATGTTTAATTTCTCAGTGGATGTTTAAGATCCTTTATTCTGCTGTTGGATAAATGTTCTTTTGTGAAACTGTTGTATGATCTAGCTGTTACGAAGATCTAGTGTAATAATATGTTGTGGGGGATTTAGGGGGGTTTGGTTTTATGTTGAATCTGCATCATCAAAGTTACTTAAATATACTTTTGTATTGTATTTGTATTTATTTATTTAGCACAATTAAAAAAAAAAAAAAATAGTGCAGGGAGGGAACGAAGCCCAGAGGGCTTGTACAGAGTTCCACCCCCGTCATCTACTGTAAACAGAAAATTAAATGTACAAACATAGGAAAACTAATTATAAACATGAAAAGAAAACAAGGATACATAATAGAGAATACATTGAAAAGGACATGAGATGTTTTTTCAGCAATTTTTTGAAGGATATAAATGACAATGTGGACCTCAGAGACATATCTAAATTGTTCCAGAGTTTAGGACCTCTAAATGAAATATTAAACTGATGAAAAGATGTTCGACAGAAGGGTAAATGTAGATTGACACTGTGTCTAGTTGAGTATGAATGCAAGTCAGATGAAAAACTAAAGAAATTGTGAATTTATATAATTTAAGAGGAAAATTTAATTTAAAAAAACAATGTGTTAATTCTAAAAGGAAAAGCATGTGTATCTCAGTTGTTGGAGTGGATCTATGGAATGGGTTGGGTGATGGGTTGAAGCAATGTACAAATATAAATCAATTTAAAAAACTGTACAAAAAGCAAGTTCTGGGAAGTTATTTGATTGAGGAGGAGCTTTGTTAAGGAAATATTGTGTTTGTTAGCTGGTTAGGTGCAAAGGCTCAACCAATGGGAAAATGGGGAGCCTAATAGGTAAATTAGCAGCTATTTATTATTAATATTTATGTTTAATTTATAGAGGTAACAAAGAGGCAGGGTTAAATAAGTTTTACTTCTACCTGCTCCTTTTCAGACACTGTTTTTTTCCCTGTTTGTATTACGTTTTTGTTGTTGTTGCTTTTTTTCTGTATGTTTTGAATTTGTTTTAAAATTTTATATATTTTTTTAAATGAAACAACTAGCACCTGCTGTCAAGTCATCTGTTACTCAGTAGACGGTCTCTCTTGTACTGCACTCAGCTGCTTTAGCTGTTTTTGCAGTGAAAACAAAATCGTTATTTACTTGTTTTTCTCTTTGTCACTATTATTAACATAAATGCTCTACTTACAGCTTTTATTTCGTCATTACACTTTTGAACGTCCTACCTCTCTTATTAGTCTATATTCTCCCACATTCATGCGCATTTTATATTAGATATTAATCAATCAACTATAATACTAAGTGAACCTCATGGTTTGATAACGTCCTTTTTCTGAAAATATATAGATTTATTTTTCTTTCAAGTAGATCAACTCAAAAACACACCGTCATCACTGGAGAAAAATATAAATATGTGCATGTTTTTAAACGTTTGGAATTTTCTTAAAATGCATTGAAATATACAACTACGGTTTTGTTTAGCATTTTGGAAAAGCATTTTAACATTTAACTCAATATATGGATCACTGTCACATGATACTAATTATTTTCTTTTGTTTTAGCTGGAATAATTTCCCTCCTTGATGAGGAGGACGCCCAGCTCAAGGTTAGAATTGGTTGCATTTTATTGGAAAACTTTTTTTTTTTTTTTTTTTAAGGATACACATTTGCGAAATATTTAGTAAAGGTGTGCTGACTGTGATTTTCTGTACTGATTAAGGTCTGACCTGGTCAATACTGATTTCAGGCAATTCCAATTTACTTTACTAGGTTGTAGGCTGTGTACCTTGCCAGCTTTATGTTTAGAGTCCTAGCCCTGGTGTGACGCTTTAATAAGTGTCACGTTTGTTGCCCCACATGTTTTGGTTTCTGTTCTACCACTTGCATTTTTAACTAAACATAAAAATGTTTCATGTCTTGAATGTCTGAGCCAAGTCAACAGAACAAAATATCTGTCAATTCTGATCAGTTTTGTGAAGTCGCTCTGATCTACAGAGCCACCTAACGACAAAAAAAAACAAAAAAACTAAGCAAACCTGAAATAAAAATAAGAACAAAGTAGAAACTTGATCCCAGCTGCACTGTCAAAAGTATAGGTGTCTAAAGTATTTACAATAAACACAGCTGAAGTTCAGAAGGTGACAGAAGTTAAATCAAATGTGCTACAAATGTGTGAACATTAATATGTAGGGAAGGCAAGGCAAGTTTATTGCCAGACAAACATAAGTAACACCTCTGGTTTGTTTGCAGGAGTTTGCTCTGCATAAGCTAGACACCATTGTTAATGACTTCTGGGCTGAGATTTCGGGATCTGTAGATAAAATGTAAGTACTACTTGTACTCAAATTACATTGAGTAGTGCAATGCAAAACACATCCTTTCAATACTTATTTTTTTTAAGCGTCTTATGTAACTAGTTCTTGTCCATTCACAGCGAGGTCCTGTATGAGGATGAGACTTTTCGGAGCAGAGAATTTGCTGCCCTGGTGGCATCTAAGGTTTTCTACCACCTTGGAGCTTTTGAAGAATCCCTGAACTATGCTCTTGGTGCTGGGGATCTATTCAGTGTCACAGATGACTCAGAATATGTGGAGACCATCATTGGTGAGTGATAAGAATATTTATTTCTGGTACTCTTTATTCATCAAAGTAAATTATTGAAATGAAACAGTCACAAATTCTTACTTTAAGTCTCTGCATTCATGCTTACTCACAATGGTGGAGATAACCATATATAATAAATATTGAGATGAAATACAGTATTTAGGTGGATTCAGGAGTTGCATCCCCTTCTCTCTCTGCCTCAGCCAAATGCATTGATCACTACACCAAGCTGCGGGTGGAGAATGCTGAGCTGCCAGAAGATGAGGAGAAGAAGAGCATCGACCCCCGTCTGGAGGGCATCGTCAACAAGATGTTCCTGCGTTGCCTGGATGATCACAAGTACAAGCAGGCCATTGGCATCGCCCTGGAGACAAGGCGTCTTGACATCTTTGAGAAGACCATCTTAGAATCGGTCAGAATCTTGATTAGTATGATCAATGATTATTTTCAAATATTAAATTAACCTTTAAATGCGCTGCCACATTGTCTGAGATATTGGCCAATGCTTTTGGATGAAAATTACTGAATTCCCTAAGAATCCCTTTATTGGAATAATAATGAAATTTGTCTTAATGATATTGAATTATTTCAGTGCACATAACTTTTTTAGAGGATTTTCATCACTGCTGTTACGTGAGATTTATTTATTATTTTTTTTTAACCTTTCTTTCCGGGAAGCAATTAAGAACCGGTTCTAATTTACAAATGGGGCCCAGGGCCTTTAATGTTATGATGTTTGTCGAAAATACTCACTCCCATCCACCCTCCATCTTTCTTTCCACATGCCAGAATGACGTGAACGGCCTCCTAGCTTACAGCCTGAAGGTGTGCATGTCCCTGATGCAAAACAAGAAGTTTCGCAATGAGGTGTTGCGGGTGCTCGTCAAACTCTACATGAACCGAGAGAAGCCGGATTTCATCAATGTCTGTCAGGTAACCACCGGATTGTTTTTGTGTAATTTCCAGTTACACCCACTTTAACAGCGAAAAACATGAAATAAAACATTAGATTTTCATGTAGATTAAAAAAAATGTGATAAAGAGAAAACTGTTTAGCAGCTAAAACAAAACATATTACACCTAGTAAATTATTTATTGAGGAAAATGGTCCAGTAATATATTTATGTGGGGGGGGGGGGATCTTGGTCTCCTTAGGAATGGCATTTAAGTTGAAGGAAAAATCTTTGACGGGTGTTTTCAGTCAATGTGATTATTGTCAGATGTAACAGCAGTATTGTGATTGTGGCCCTAACACAAAATTTAAGCCAATAAGCACACTGTACTGGCAGCTATGGGAAGATTTTAGATGCAATTAAGTCTGAGGACTTCATAATAGTTGTGTGAAACCAGTCATATTGCATGTCAGCCTTTATGTGAAGAATTAATTTGAAGAAAACCACCAACATCTCAGAGCTGCAATTGTTTTGATGACAAGAGAAACTGAAGGGGGAAAAAAAAGAGTCAAAATGCATTATTAGCTTATTTACTCCTAAAGTTAACTACTTAACTGCTGGTGACAATTTACTGTGAAGAGCAAAGAAGTTGCAAAGTCCCCCTTCTGAGGTTCGAAAATACAACATTATAAGAAATTCTATTTAGTGATTTAAAAAAAACTGGAAGGTTGGATAATTTTACTCTGGTGACGCGAGACTCATTCAAATCTCGACTGCTCACTGAATAAAATCGTTTGAGTGAGGTGCCCCTAAAGTGCCATGGTTGTGCAGAGTTGGAGCTTTTAAGTTGGTGGTTGTTTCAGACACCCAGATAAATGGATGAAAAAACATAATTCTCTGACTTGCCTTTTTGTCTTGCAGTGTTATTGAAAAATGTTGTCTCTATAGTATTATTGGATAAGATGAGCTTGAGCAGATCATTAAATTTGATTACCGTAATTGTAAAAAGTGTCACATCTTCTAATTTTAATGAATCTTAACATGTTGTTAATGAGCAGATCAAACCCCAAAATTTCCCAGTTTACTATCCAACATGACGAAGAAATCATGAAATCCTTTCATGGTTTCAGTGATTAATTATATGCATGCCCTGCTTCTCCATCTTCTCAAAATCCATAGAGGATGGCCCCTGTATCTGACTTTTACAGATCAACGTTCTTTCCAAAAAACTGAAACTTCTTTCAGCAGCAAAGGAAAAAAAAGGTAGAAGCTGTTTAGCTGTCGTTGCAGCCTGTGGGGATTTCTTCTCCTAATAATGTGACCTGGTTGTTGCCGTTGCGGTGGCAGGCCCGGGGATGTTCAGCTTGGTTGCACATGGCCTGCAGATCAATGCTCAGAATGGGAAAAGCTAGTGTTCTCTCCATCTCCTCCCCCTTGGGACATGTTCAATGTCAGGCTGTGCAGCCTGAAAGGAGGGTATGAAAACTTGGTCTTTAGTCTCATCATCTCCGGAAATGAGGAGCTCATAGGTTTCCTCAGCTAACTGCAGGCTGTGGCCCGTTATCCACCTTGGAACCTCGCTAATCACCACTATCGGGCAGCAACCGGCTGGTGTAATTTCCCTACGAGCTAGTTTGGTGAGTTAGTCACAAAGTCGAGAATTTTCATGGTAAAACAACCTGCAAACAAGGAGCCTCGACCGCCAAGTGGGCATATTCCAGCCCGATGTCATGCATCGTCATCACCAGGCATAATGAGATAAATTCGTCTGAGGAATTCACGAGGGGGGGGTATCCCAAGTGAGACATCAAAACAAGTGCTAGGAGAACCCCTTTTTTGTTTTATATTTAGTACTTGAAAAGTCATGTATCTCTTGTAGTTCATCCCTTGTGGATACTCCAGGTGTTGCTGCTGCTGGGGATGGTTATTGGTCTAATTAAATAGTTGCATGTTTCTGTCTGAGCCAGACATCTCTTCTCTAATGTTCTTTCTTTCCTACAGTGCCTCATATTCCTAGATGACCCACAGGCTGTGAGTGACATCCTGGAGAAGTTGGTAAAGGAGGACAACCTGCTAATGGCCTACCAGATCTGCTTTGACCTCTATGAGAGCGCCAGCCAGCAGTTCCTCTCATCTGTCATTCAGAACCTGCGTACTGTAGGAACACCTATCCCTGCAGTGCCCGGCTCTACAAATACTGGCACTATTCCCACGTCTGACAAAGATGGGTAAGATGGCTATAAAATTATGACACAACTGACCAGTCTCAAGGACTTACTGTGCCTTTTTTTTTCTGTGAATGAATCTGATTCAGTTTTGAGGACTTTCCTTTTTGTTTTTACTTTTTTTTTTTTTAATATATTGCAAAATTGTTGGATTTATGACTAAGTAGCCACAGGCTTTAAACTTTATTCTCAGGCAGGTGTATGCTGTAATAACACTAAAACAACAAAAGTAATGTAAAGGAAACTAAAGTAAATGGAAATGAATGGTAGGCCTTGGGCTACTGAGATATCTTTTTTTTTTCTTTTTTAACACAGTGATGCAATGGAGACGGATGACAAAGCTGGCAGTTCTCCTGCAGGAAAGCCCACAGAAACGGTACACATTTTGTGTTGTTTTTGCACCACTCAGTGTTGTGAGTTTCTGTGTCTTATGCTTTCTTTGCATGTCATGGTTGTGCTGTCTGTCTGACTTTTGTAGAAAGATGAGCCAAAAGACCAGAATGCCAAGATGATTAAAATCCTTAGTGGGGAGATGGCGATTGAACTGCACCTGCAGTTCTTAATCCGAAATAACAACACAGATCTAATGATTCTCAAAAACACAAAGGTAATGAAATGACATGAATGCCTTGGAACTCAACTGCTAATTGTTCAAAGTTGCAGCTGATCTTTATTTTATTTTTTTTTCCACTTGTACAGGACGCAGTCCGTAACTCAGTGTGTCACACGGCCACAGTTATAGCCAACTCTTTTATGCACACAGGAACAACTAGTGATCAGTTTCTCAGGTAATAAAGCTGTCAGAGATTGTATGAACTCTGATTGCCATAACTGTATATCATCCTGGTGATTTTTGACTAACAGCCTTTAATTTCTTAATTTTTTTTTTTTTATTGTAGAGAAAACTTAGAATGGCTTGCGAGGGCCACCAATTGGGCAAAGTTCACAGCCACAGCGAGTCTTGGTGTTATCCACAAGGTAAAAAAAAATATATATATTTCACTGTAATACTACTTCGACAAAAATCGACAAAAACGTGTGTTGCCTTGTAAGTTATTCAATTTTGAATGTGATGCTTTTTCAGGGCCATGAGAAAGAGGCGCTCCAGTTAATGGCTACTTACCTGCCCAAAGACACGTCCCCTGGCTCCGCCTACCAGGAAGGAGGAGGCTTGTATGCTCTGGGCCTCATTCATGCCAACCATGGTGGGGACATCATTGACTACCTGCTCAGTCAACTCAAGAATGCCAGTAATGATGTGAGTGGCTGTTTTATTCAGTGTGGTCAGTCGCCTCAGATATTTTTTTGAGAGGAGTTGCTACAATACAATGGTGTGTCACTTAATAAATTCATCTTCTCTCTGATGACCTGTTTATTTTTCTTTGTGTTTCAGATTGTGCGTCACGGTGGTGGCCTTGGTCTGGGTTTGGCTGCACTGGGCACCGCCAGACAGGATGTTTATGACTTACTTAAGTCCAATCTTTACCAGGATGATGCTGTCACTGGTAGGCAAACTTTTTAAAAACACTAAGCAGAAAGGTTTTTCCTTAAAGTTTGAATTTGGTTGTCCAGTTTTGTAGATGATCTTATTATAAAAAAATATTGCAGAAAAAATATTTGTATGATGTGAGATGAATGGCCATTTCTTTGTATGCTAATGATTTCGTACAACCTCTTAGGTGAAGCTGCAGGCTTGGCTCTGGGTCTGGTTATGTTGGGCTCCAAGTCGGCTCAGGCAATCGAGGATATGGTGGGCTATGCTCAAGAGACGCAACACGAAAAGATCCTGCGTGGTCTAGCGGTGGGAATTGCCTTAGTAATGTATGGGCGCATGGAAGAGGCCGATACCCTGATTGAAAGCCTCTGCAGAGACAAGGTATGGCTGAAAAGCACTTAGTCTATACACCATTAGGACAGAGTTGCTTTGTTCTCAAAAAATAATCAAGATTAGGGCAGCCCTAGTACAACAACAAAACTGAATGAAACAGACGTAGCTCCAGGAAGAGAGACTTGTTATCACCTTCCACCACTAGATGGCTGACATGTGCTGCGTCAATCCTAATATCAACTTTTGTCTTGTGAGGATGATGATCGGTGATCTAGTGACAGTGAAAGTTGCGATGCATCTTTCAAATGGCATTGACTGTTCACAACAGTGGGGGTCCGAAAAGAGTGTTTGCCTTACCGCTTTAGGGTTTTTCAGAGGGCTCAACGTGCACTGCCCGGTCCGCGCCGCTACCATGGCAGTGTACCTGTGCCAAATGGCAGAGATGTGTCAGTTCACAACAGCTGGCTTTGCCCAACTAACCTCGATTAGGAAAATTAGGAAAAAATCAGAAAATGGTTACATTTTCAGACCACGGCAGATGAGAGATTTAGATGGAAACATAGCCCAGTGGAAGCAGCTGGGGTGCTCAGAAAAGTGCTTTAAATGGCAATGATGATGGCTGGGTTTATATGACCAGTGGGGAAGAGCATCATGACTGGAATCTGCTGAGTCTGCAGGGTTTTATAGAGACAAAAGATTTGACAAATGCTAAACGTACTGATATCTGAAATGTGTTTTTGAATGATGATTTCAGGGACCTTATCGCCAATGAAACAGCAGATATGCTCAGAAAAAAACAAAAAAAAAACAACTACATATATATGTTAAAAGGTTGTTGTTTTTTTTTATCCAATATGCCAGCCATATCACAGTATGCCATCTAGATGAGTGAATTTACTTCCATCATAAATCTAGTTCATGTTGAATATTTTTCTCATTTACAGTATTTACAGTGGTTACTTTATCTGTAACCACTTTTAAACTACAACCTTTTGAATTATTGATGTAAAATTTGAATATTTTCTTTAAAAAAAAAAATTTGGCACCCAAGAGTTAAAGATTCACAGTAATCCTGGCGGGCATCAAATATTCCATGTTTGCAATAGCAGCTTTTATTTATTTTATGTCACCAGTAAGGGGTTTTCCTCTGCACTGGAAGGATTCTTTAGCACAGCACATGGGAAAAAATTAAACACATCTCTCTCTTAGCTACACAACAACACAGCCTGAAAGCTCTGCTTCCTGTCACTTCATATAACAGGACCCCATCCTGCGGCGATCTGGGATGTACACCGTAGGGATGGCCTACTGTGGCTCCGGGAACAACAAAGCAATCCGACGTCTCCTACACGTTGCTGTGAGTGCTTCCTTTTCCTCTTCTGTCTTTTGCACTTTCACTTAAAGTACAGCAGGTTTATCATACTGGCCGTCAAAACAAAAGCCAAGATCCAGACATTTAACCTGGTTATTAAAAGTCACTGTTTATTTAGTTTCTGTGAAATTATTCGAATTTATGCGTCATTTATTTAGCTCACGTTTCATTTTAACCTTTTACATTTTTTTCAAAGATTTTTCAGGCCATTTAGGCCAGACTTATTTTATGGGCTACTAATGTTATAAGATTACTACCATGTTTTTTTTAATAGCAAATGTGTTGACATATTGTCCTATAGATGGCGCTGTCTACAAGCTAAATTTATGACAGGTGTTACAATGGAAATTCATAATTTTTACACCGAGACATCAAGGAGCTAGGTTATCCTGGCTAATTTCAATCTTATTTGTCAGTGTTGCTTGTTTGACTGCTTCTCTTATCTTAATTAAGGTGAGTGACGTGAATGATGATGTCAGGAGGGCTGCTGTTGAGTCCATTGGCTTCATCTTGTTCAGGTAGGACCCAAAATGAATTCCTTAAGTTCCCTATTTTGAGAATCACAAAGGACCTTTCTTTTTTGAGCCTTAGACACTCTGCCAACATTTAATTTCATTTAACAGTTCAATAATCAGATTGTACCAACCATCTCATAAGACGAAGAAAGGCACCTTTATATTTGGCATGCACATTTTGTTGAATGACTTGGAGGAATGAATTGTAAAGATTTACCGGTACTAAGACTGGGCATAGAAAGAAGTTGCCATATGGCATAATAAAACTGGTGTTTTTATGAATTAATTCAGTAGATTTGCGAATGAAAATAACAAATAAAAGATATTCACATGTAAGCAGCAGCGTCAAATGGCTGGAGCTTGTTTGGTGGTGTCCCTGATGAGCCTGCTTGTGCAGAGAATCAATATTCAGGGCCAGTCTAATTTGAAATAATTTATGCTTAATGATGTGTAGATTTTATTTAGTACTGTCTAGAATTTGAAAAAAAAAAGTCCAGATTGTATGATATAAACACCTTAGTTGGAGAAAGCTGCACATTCTTGTCACTTTTATTCCCTCACTTTATAACCTCAGCTTTTTATAGGTCTCGGGTCTTAATGTGGATTTACCCATCCTTTGTTTGATAATCCATCCTTTATTTAATGGCCCGCCCAACTCGAGTAAAGAATATCGGGTGTAAATGTTTAAACCCAAAAAAGGCTTTAATGGTATTTGTGGTCAGCTGGCTGTCAGATGAACCTTATCTAAATCTTTTTTTCTTTTGGTTTAGAGGGGCTTGTTAACCTAAGTAGTACAGTTTGTCTACCTTTTCCATCCCTAATGGCTCAGGGATAACTCCCTATGCTCCGCCAGCTTGCGAAGAAATTCAACTTTAAATCTCTTATGTTTCTGTGTTTATAATAGTTCTCATTTAACAGGACCAAGATGGTTTAAGCAAAAAGAAAATAGTTACACACACCAGCTTTACATACCCACCTTGTGGAGTGTTTTCCTAATCTGATTTTTTTTCTTTCATGATAGCTTAAGTAGGCTATGTTTAAACTGCAATGTAAGCGAAAATGCCAAGATCTGATATAGAAACACACAAGAAAGAAATTGCTTCCATTATTTTTTTCTTGTCCATTTAAAACTTCAATCCATTAAATCCATTTAAGAATAAAGAAAAGGAGTAGTTATCAAGAAAGTTGAGGCTTACAATTGTTAGACTTCTCTCAGGGCAATACAATCTTTTAATTGGTATATTAAAATTTTCCATTTAATCTGGATTTTGTTCTATTGGTAGCTACAGTTTTTTTTTTTTTTCAAACCTCTTAACATGTCTAAACAGCAGGCTGCAATACACAAAGAAAAGTGCTTCCCAAATATTTTTTTTTCCAAAAAATTTGCAAAGGTAGAGTTGTATTTTATTAACAAAAGCATGTGATCTGAGATGGTTTACAGCATATTTAGACAGTTTAAGTCGAAAAGGGGAGCGTGGTATATACAGCATTCAGAGAGTTTCCAGGCTGTCGTGTCTGGGAGCCTGAATTTTGAGGAGTTATAACTTTCCTTGTGCAGGTTTTTCTCAAGTTACTACAAGATCTGCAAAGTCTAACTTTCTTTGTGTATCCTGTCTTGCTGAAAATTCACATTATCAATATTGCCTTCTTTTACAGACCTGCAAGGCTTTGTACATTTTGTTTTTACCCCCGTGTTCACTACGGTACAGTCACATAGGTTGTTTGAGTTATGCATTGAAAGTGGCATTTTGTGTTATCAAATTGACCCTATTGATTATATCAACTTGTCATTTAAACTAATTTTCTGACATAATTGAGCATCAGCGGTATCAAGAAACAACAGAATAAGTTTTGTTGGCATTAAATGATTCAACTCAACAGCAGCAATAAGTCCCACTCGTGCAATTCTTTTTCTCAAGGCAAGCCTTTGTCTTAAGAGAGATTGAATTTGCACCTTTTAAATCTAATCCAGATCAAGCCTTCC
This sequence comes from Cololabis saira, assembly GCF_033807715.1. Classification (NCBI taxonomy): domain Eukaryota; kingdom Metazoa; phylum Chordata; class Actinopteri; order Beloniformes; family Belonidae; genus Cololabis; species Cololabis saira. Next base: position 25,520,533 of record NC_084599.1, read on the forward strand.
TTTTTTAACTGGATTAGTACCCCCCCCAATATGCCTATACACAGCTTACATGTTCTTCATGCTTAAAATCTTCATTTCCAGTCAGAAGTATCGTGTCTAGCACAACACCGCCGGGGGACTGTACAGGCACTTGTCGGCACCTCGCTGGACTTTGGTAGCTCACAGCTTCAATGCCATTCTTCATTCCCCGCTTTACAAATAGTTTTGAGTTCTGTGCCATAGAAGATTTGAACGAAATCCCCGTGAGGGTCCAGTCTGCGTTAGTTGCTGCTGGATGTCGTCCTGCCCCTTGCGTTGCAGTGTTTTTGTAATTGCAGGTTATGTAACGTGTGAACGCTTCCCTGAAAGTTTTGTTGAAAAGGGTGTAGACTAGTGGGTTAATACCCGATGACACATATCCCACCCATACAAAGATCTCCATCAGGCGGGAAATGATGTTAACATCACATCTGGTGCACAGTGCAGAGGTGATGTTTGTTATGAAAAAGGGGCACCACATGACTACAAACAGAAGGAAGACTATGCCAAGCACCTTTGAAGCACGCTGCTCATTGCTCAGAGTCTGCATTGACTTTTTGCCCATTGTCGACATTCGGCGAAAGGAGATTTCATCTTCCGTAGGAGCATTCATTGTGCCCGCATTCAGGTCGTCTTGCATCCTGGGTAGTCTGACATCCAGCATGTTCATTTGCTCAGTTTCATTCGCTGCCTGTTCCCTTTGAAAAACTGTGGAGATTGTAGGGGGAGTGAAGCGTTGAGTCACTTTTGACTTGAGCAAATAAACCTTTTTGCGCAACACCTGCACAGTGAGCAGGTAGATGACCATCATGATGCTCAAAGGGATGAAGAATACTGTCAAGGAGCCGAATATGATAAATTCCTGGAAGGTGTCCGGCTTCAGCAAGCATGTGTGGTTGATGTTGAAGGTGATGTTGTTGGGATGATGGGAGTTCGTAAGCCCCTTTATTGGAATTGGGATTGCGATACCTGGAAATGACAGACAGTGGTAATTATTTAACACTGAACTGATGTATGAGGCACTGTTAAAGTGAGTGAGTCTGCTTTTGTTTTATAGCATTTCCATCTGAAAAACATAACTCAGCTACATTTATACATTAAGAATTACGTATGATTATTTTCGTTTGCATAGAGAACATGTAAAGAAATCATGTAATTCTAATGGTGGAAAACATTAGACTTGCATCTTTTTTTGGTGGCAAACATTCTTTACCAACAGCTTTTGATAGACGTGGGCTTAACAATATAAACACCGTCAGAACATTTATGCTGCAGTTGTTTTTTATAAAAACACTTTTTACAATGAAATAACACACTATTTGTATTAATGGTTCATTTTTCTTTGCTAATGAGCCATAAGAATAGTGCACCTACGAAACTGACCACCTGACAGACTCCCTCCTCTCATGAAAAATAATCAATATGTGACTGGTAAGTTTAACAGCACAAACAGGACCCTTTACCCATTCTATTAACAAGGTCTAGCATGGATCTTCTGTTGCTGAGTTTTAGTGTTCCTGAGTGAAGATTCCTGTACTGTACTGGGAAAAGAAAAAAAAAAAAAAAAATATATATATATATATATATATATATATATATATGGAAAGTTGATATACTTACAAATGGATATGAGCCACACCAGTGCAATCTTGATCATTGCTTTGGTTCTGGACTTGTACTGGCTGTGCTGGATTGGTTTCTTGATGGCTATATAACGATCTAAAGAGATGGCACAAAGGTGCATGATTGATGCAGTGGAGAACAACACATCCAGGAAGAGCCAAATCGGACAGAGAGATTCAGGAAGAGGCCATCCAGAGCCTAAAAAGAGATGAGATGGAAATGAATCAAGAGAGTGAACTTTTTGGCATGTAAATTAATTACTTATTTGTAGTTTTTCCATTATTGGTAATCAATGTAAATTGTTGGTGAGCCAAGAAAATCTTGATCTTGCTCACCGTCTGTTATAGAAGGTATACCACATTTGGCAAGGGATTAGAGGTAGCACTCATGCAAAAGATTGGTGTTTGTTTATTTCTGTGAGGAATGACTTTACTGGAAACAAGAGGTTCCCTGACTGTTTATGGAGCTAAAAGCTTTTTGGAGCTTTTTATGTAGATTGTGGCTGAGTCTGTGCTCAACAGTAGTGTTTATTTTGAGTTTCAAGCATAAAACCGGCTATAAAATGTTCTGTCTTTTGTCTGCTCATACATGAACATAACAAAAGACTGTTTATGGAAATATTCTTTGTAATTTTCTTCTATGATGCCCACTCCTTTTCTTTTACTTGCACCAATTTCTTGGAGGCTTTGTTCATTTTATTTATCTTTTATATTTATTTATTTTTTTAGTCACAGTTTTTGGCTTCTGAGAAGTTCACTCATTGACAAATACTGCACTCGTTTTCAAACTGGACCTTCTGTACGTGTTTTGCAAAACATTTATTTCCATGCCAACTTCAATAAAGAGTGTAGCGTGCGAGTTCCAGATAGCTGCAGAAAAGGCAACTCTTTTAAAATTTTGTTTAACTCAAATATGAAACTTAAACCCATTGAGATCTAATGTAGCATGTGCTTTGACTTTGAATTTTTATCAGAACTTTAAAGACACACAGACTACTATAACTTAAAATAATGATAAATGTAGGTCAGTCAGTATTTTCCAACAGAAGCAGTTGCTTTAAACTCTCAGATGATTTGAAGAATTCGACGTTTCAGTTGAGCAATTTGATGGTTTCCAGAAAACTCAGGTGTTGAAGGATTTTTAATTTTAATGACACCTAAGATCTAAATGTATTAAATGAGGAAACTTTAGAGAGCTTTAATATTTGTTTAACTCACTCATTTTTACACTAATATCTCATGATGGATAGATATTAAGGCGGTGATTACTATCCATCTATCTTGTTCACATCAGACTAAAAAGTATGCAGGTGTGAAATCACCATTAATTTCAGTTTTTATAATCAAATGTAATGTTTAACCACCAATTTAAGCAGAAGAGAAACACATTTGTTTTCTCTGACATTACATTGATCAGATTTTGACCATATATATATATATATATATATATATATATATATATATTTAAATACGTACAAGTCTATAATTCTAGGAGTACTTTACAACTTGGCCAGTGTTTTGGAAAATTGTGTTGATATTTTCTGTCCACCTCTTCAGTTTAAGTGCAGCTCATTTCAAACACCCCCACCTTGTGGGACTGGGCTTTGCTGACAGATGTACACTTTACTTTGATTTTGTAGTTTTTATTGTACTTTAAATAAAGGAGTGTCGTTACTAATATTTTCCCTCCAACCTGTCCAGAGTATTGGAAGTCAGTCAGGTTTGGTATGAGCTACTGATCCTCCTCTCGGCTGTACGACTGTCCCCATTGTTAATCTGCTCTGTTATGCTTCACTGTCCTTGTGTAAACGTTTTATGTTTATGTCACTTTGACCTCCCCTCTTTCGCTGCAGAACACTGCGCTCCATCCCTCCTAACTGTTGTAAAACAACAGGTGTCTGAGCTGTTGCTCTAAAACAGTTGTCACCTATGAATATTATAGTATTTAGCATATTGAGGTAAATGAGTTCTGTAGTTCTTCAGCCAAGTTTAACTCATCACCTCTTTAGTCCATTTTGATGGAAGCTACACTCGTCCTGTACCTACTGTCCCTCACATGGATTCAACTCATCTTCATCAGAGAGATTTATTTGGCAAGGTAATCATGTAGTTTAAGGCACCTTCCTCATGTTTTTGTTTTGAATGGGTTTTTTTTCTAGAATCAGAAGACTAAAGTTGATTTGTTGGCCTAATTTTAAACAAAAGTCATAAGTCTTGCAAGCAACCTCTCTTTTCATTAGCTACTATTTAAACTACAAAAGTTAACACCATGTAAACAGAGGAAATCAGCGATTCTTTGTAAGATGGGTGAAGGAAGGGATTTTTTTATTAACCAGCCACACTTTTTCAAACATTTTAGCAACACACCCAGTTTTTACATAAACCTTAATCTGTTTCATAGATAGTTTTTGGAATATGTGTCACACTCATCTTTTCTTATGTGTGTCTGTGTGAGAGACAATAATTACTATTATTATTATTGTCTGGCTCATCATCCAGTAATTGAATGAACAGAGAATAATGGCTTCACCATCACTCATAATTTTCAGTTATATTTGTAGGAGTGTAAACTGGTTTCTGTGATGGAGTTGTAGCTGTTTTAAAATAAGTTTATCATGCAAATACAAATAAACATACAAATAAAATTGATACATTTCTTCAGAATCATGTTAGAACTATTGATCTCTAAAACAAACATGCATAATTGTGTCTCTGCAGATTTGTGTATTTATTCCTTTAGCATTACAGGTGTATTTCTTTCTTCTTTTTTTTTTATTTAATCACACGTGTCAGTTTGCTTCATCTTAAACTTACTGTAAAGAACAGTGACGAGTGCAATTGGCATCACTAGGAGTCCAACCAGCAGGTCAGCTACAGCAAGGGACATCAGGAAGTAATTTGTGGCATTTTGCAGTTTTCTTTCAAGCGACACAGCAAGAATAACCAGGATGTTTCCTCCGATAGTGGGGATGATGACCATGACGATGAGCAGAGCTGCCCATTTCAACTGAATTTCCGTCACTTCGCCGGATTGTGAGCTGTTATCACTGAGTTGTGCCACGACTGGCTGAGACATGTTGCTGCTGAGATTTCAGCGGGCCTGAGTGCGGGTCGTGGCTCTGCTCTGTCTGGCGTTGGACACTCGGTCAGCATGGTCCCACAGGCGAGGGTGCAGATTAGGGTGGGATGGCTCAAGGTCGGCGCATGAGATGTCTCATCCCTTACATATTATAGAAAATCATCAAAATTGCTTGTAGATTTGCTGCTTGAAAGGTAAAAAAAAAAAAAATAAGCAGATCCAATGCTATAATCCCAGCATGAGGACAACTTCCACGACGAGATGTTCAAAAGGATCCTCCCTTTCGCGTGCAGCTGAGACTCTTGTCATCCACTGTATCAACTTTAAAACAAGAAATATTATGTTGAAACATGCCGAGTAAAAAATCGAATTTATCTTTTTGGTAAAATTTTAGTGCCATAATATAAAAACAGTAAGGTTTTTTTCTCTTGTTGTTTAAAACAAATACGTCTTAGAAATCTTGTTTTGCAGGCACTGTATGTCATTTGTGTATATTTATGATATCTTGGTGCAAAACACAGGTTATAAAAAATTATTTAAAAGTGTCAATTGAAATTAAATTGGTTAAGAATTGGTGTTTTCAAGATCTTGCAAAAATGTCTTACCTTCTCCCCGAGAAGGTAAGACCTTCTGAGCTTTTCTAAGTTCCAGATCAGTTATTATTTCTCCCAGGTGTACAGTTCAACAGACTGCGTGTTTCAGTCTTTCCGCTTCTTCTAGAAGTCTTCTTCCATGTCCTCCAGCTTTCTCAGACTCCGGGGCTCCCCACAAAAGAATGTAATAGAATCCCTCCCGTTGTTGTAAAACCTAAATCTGTCGTAGACCGACGCAGTCCATGATGTGGGCTTGTACGCTCCGCTTCCACGTGTTGGAAGAAAACCCCAGCCTTGCTTTGCATCAGCTACTGTGATCACAGGTTTAAAAACTTTCAGATGTTGTGGTACCTCTGCCTCTCGCTCTCCAGTCGCTGCTTCCTCTGTTCAGCCTGTGATCGCTCGCCTGCTCACACTCTCTCCTGTCTCGTTTGCTGTCTCACCCACCCACACCCCCCACCTTCCTCTGTCCTGCAAGTGAGTCAGACTCTACACAAAACAGATGAGAGCCTCTCGTTGGCCACATGCCAGTAGTTCGGGGAGGTAATTTCCTTCAACACAGCCATCGTTTATATTTGTCACTTTCTGTTCTCTCCCCTATTTCAAACAAATAGCCAGAGGGGTGCAGTTGTAGTATTGTATGGGCAGAACCCTTTTCGGGGGCGTTTATACTGCCAAGTCTTCTGTAACCCAATTAGCGTTTAGGAGGTCTGGCGCAATCCTCATTTCATCTAGATCATATAGTATTATTGTATTTCAGTGAAAAAATTCAGATGGTAGCAAAGCTGTGAGGCCACAGATATAACATCTAAGTCGGTCTCTATTACTACAAAATGTGTAATTTGTTTTAAAAAAAAATTATGTACCCCCTCTGTTCAGTCTTTTAAGAATAGTTTAGTATCTTTTTGTTTGAGAACTGCTGTGAAAATTCATTTCTAAATGATATTGCAAACGTAATAACAACCGAAAAAGATTTGAGGTCACTCAGCGACTAACATGATTCCAATTTAAAAAAAAAAAAAAAAAAAAATAGCATCTGGGTCTCTATATCTTTTATGCGTTTATTTCCCCATTAAAAGAAGTAGATTAAAACATGTTAGTACAAGAAGCCTCGCTCCTGCCTCTGTCACAGTCAAGTTCATTTTCTGAATGATATCTTTTCATAGGATCCGTACTTCATGCCAACTTGAAACTTGCGTATTATTGTATGATTTGATTTCACTTTGTGCCATAAGAAGGACTACTTTTATGAGCATTTTCTAACCATGTTTCATACTAAATATGCAATGGCAGCTCACAAATTCTTGAAATTTTACTTTCTTAACCATCAGTTTTCACCATGCACACATTAACAGACTTGTGCTTGATGACATGCTGATGGTCATGTGGTGTTTTTTGTAGCAGGGGAGCATCTAAAACATGTAGGGGGCTGAGGACCAGAACAGAGACACCACTGTACTCATCAGATGTTAATTCTTAAGGATTTTCAAAACCTTTGAATGTTACTGTGGCGGTGTTTTGGTAACCTTCAGTTGTGCGAGTATTAACGGCGTATTACTTAAATTTGTTAAAATTGTACCATTATTGTACCATTAATGGTTATTATTGTTATTTTTTTGTTTAATCTTTTACATTTTATTTTTTATTTTGCTAGCCTAATGCACCACCCTACTTTATGGTTTTCTAATATTTCTGTTACTAACATTGTCCAGGTCCTTTCTTGATGTTTGTGCTTGTTATAGACAGGAAACAAGCAACTTGAATCCCATCTTTTGTACATCTTTTCACATTTCATGCAGCAAAATGGTGTTAATTTATGCATCTTGTTTTTGTTTTTTTAAACACCTCTTAAGTGGATGTGTTGTGTCTGAGGTCGTGAAGACGTCGTATAAGACGAGAGATCAAGTAGCAGCTGTATCAGCCTGTCACCACTCACATTCAAAAAAGAAAGAAAGAACTTCTTCAGTATTTAACTGAACATTGTTGCACAGCTGGAATATTTAATTCTGGGTTGAATTTTAGTAAGATGTATGGAAGTACAGAAATGTATTCTAAATGTTAACATTATAAAACGTTTAAATGTTCAGACTTTAAATTCAATTCTTTTAGGAACTGGTGGTGAGAAAGTGCCTTTTTTTTTTTTTCCCACGGGCACCATTTGAGGCAAACCAAACCTTTTCTGGTTTGGTTTCATGTTTTTATATCAGGTCCCGGCAGCACTGCTGCTAGCGACAATACCTTTCACAAATTTTCTGATAACACATTTGGCATATAGATTACTTGTGCTACATGTTTTGTTTTGTTTGTTGTTGGGTTTGTTTGTTGTTTGGGTTTTTCAAAATCAGTGCAAAAGTGCAGTTAAAACATTGTCTGTTTTTGCGAATAATGGGACAGTTATTTGACTTTTCACGTGGTGGTCCAACTTGGGCGGACAAGACATTTGCTTGATGAAGGCAATTATATTTTTTTTGTGATTTTTAAGAAGAAAACTGTATAAAAAATATATAAATAAAGATATCAATGGACAGAGTTTAGTAGCTCTGTATGTGGAGAGTTTTGTATTGTTTGGAACAAGACAGTGTTCATGACTCCAGCTTTTATATTTCAGTGTCTCGTGGGCACACAGAGAGCATATTTTCAAAAACCTCACTGTTCACTTCAGCCCGTCTAGATGTAGAGGGTATATGTCATTTAGTAACATAATATTTCAAGAGAAAAACCCCTGTATCTTTGTTCCTCTTTGTCTCTTCAGGACCCCGGAGCAGTGCCCCAGTGTGGTGTCTCTTCTGTCGGAGAGCTACAACCCTCATGTCCGCTGTGGGGCCGCCATGGCTCTGGGTATCTGCTGCGCTGGTACAGGCAACAAGGTAACAAACTTCTTCCACACATGTTTCTTTAATTCAAACAGTTCTAGTTTTATGACATATTTCTGTTTTGGTACAACTTCTGTTTTCATAAAGAACTTAACTGTAAGTACAGGGTTATAATGATTTCTTGCTTTCAGGTTTAAATTTGCTATTTGGAAAAATGTGTTTGCAAAAAGATGATAAACCATAGGATAACTGCAACTTTAAACTCTGAGGAAGTTCTTGCAATATATCTAACAAAAACATGATTGCTTGTTGAATTGTGTTGAAAGAAAGCTCAGCCACAGTTTTAAAATTTGCATCATCTCACTTTTTACATCCCTTTTTAAACATCAGAATCAGAACCAACTTTGTTTGCCAGGTTTGTGCAAAAAAATGAGGAATTTTGATTCAGCAGACTTTGTCTCTTGGTTTAATAAAAAATAAATAAATTGAATAAATAAAGATTAAAAAACATGTAAACTATGCACAAGACTAGCTATAACATCCTATCAAAAAAAAATGAAACACAGACATATAAAAACACATGTAGGGCCATTTCTGTCAAATTGGAACCAAAGCATTACTGTTTGACTCAGTCTAGTCTCGAGTCAGTACAGTAAAAGAGTATTTATGATCCTTTTTAACCACAAATGCAGCATTGACCCCGGTACCCTCATTTGTCCTGTGTGTGTTAGTTTCCTCTTGGCATAGATTGTGTCACTGATAGAAAGATTATCTATGCTCAATGAAGCAACCTGCTGGTGGCTTATTGTTGAGGCCTGTAAGGCAGAGAAGTACATTTTCACCCTCTGTAATTCTACAGAAGCTGAGGTTGAATGACCTTCCTCAGAATCTATTTTAACAGTTTGAGCATTGTTTCTATCCTTTGATTTATATTTTCAGTAATTACACTAATTAGAAAAAGACGATTGCTTCTAATCCGTTCACATTTGCTCAGCACAGAGGAGTTCATATGAGAAAATTTAATTGAAGATTAGCCGATAAAATGATCCAAGCTGGCACTCTGTCATCAGGCTTTACTCTGTCCTTGTATTTGCGTTCATTAATGTTCAAAAAGTAGATTGAAGAAGACAGAAATCAGGGATGCCGCCAGCTCCCACATTGTCTTCTGTGGGCTGATCAGCCTCGGGGGGGGCCGGCTACAGCAACATTTATGGCTGGTTATATCCTGACCCTTGGAGCAGCAAAGTGGATATTTTCGACCAAATCAGCTCTAAGGCTGCCCTAAATGGTTATACCCACAATAAGACCCCATGGACATTCAGCACTTAGAGCGATGAGGTTTTGGAAAGAGAAATGGGTCGCAATCCTCTACTAGACCTTGGTGGTTTATTATTTACTGGATGGGTCTTCCTGATCTCTTGTATAGCCAAAGAAGTCTGGTTGTGGCTTGTGTCAGTTGTCCAGTTGTCTGTCAGTCAAAGTTACCGAGCCGATGGTCACCCCTGTACTCACCATGTTGTAGTGTTCTTGGGACACTGAACCCACCTTGTACCTAAACCATTCACCTGTGTGTTTGAATGACAGTGAAAAGTCACTGCATAAACTAAACCAAAACTCTGCAGCCTGAAAGTGTTGACTGGATGAATGTGGATTGTTGTGCAAAAGCACATTGCGTGATTAACAAAACTAGAAAAATTGCTATAAAAATGTAAATTTTCCAGTTTTTTAATCGTTCATTTTGTACCATTTATAAAAAAGAAAAATCGGTGTTCAGTTGACTCACAAGAAACTTTGGTCATCTGATACTGTTTTACAAATGTGCTAAAATGAAAAAGCCGACGTAGTTAAATGTGTTCTGCTCTTTTTCACGGTTTTATTTACACAATCCTCCACACGGGCGTTTAGAAGTCCTGAATAGATCCGTTTACGTTGAGGCTGAAACAACAGAATTGAAAACAGTCCAGCAATGTACATGGACTAACATGACGTTAGCCTACTGACCTCCTCTGCTTATTGAGTGCGACAGTAAATACCCTCAATTATCCCCCCCCCTCCTCCCACAACCCATCATGGACAGGAAGTGGTGGATCAGCATTGGCTTTACACTTTGACTCATCATTGCAGAGCGCTGCCGTCCCAGCCGCTTGAGCCCAGAACGCCGATGAAACATGGTTTATTTCACCCCCACTGTCATCACCCTAGTTTGTTTCTCTTTTCTCCGCGGAGCTGACGCCTCCCTCCGAGCCGACTGGCGTGCGTTGCATCCATCACTGTTATACAGAAAATAAAAGTAACAATGATGGACTGGCTGGAGAACAGAGGAGAGTACAGAAATAAAAGAAGAGAAGTAGGTCCTCCCTGAATCATCGCTCCTTCTCTCACAGTAATCAAGGGAAGAGAGTAATTGTTAACTCCGTTGTCAGGGGCAACCAGATATGGATGACACTAATGCCATTAATTTGTGAGGCCTGTTTGCCTCTGTTGATAATCCTTTTTCCTGTATTTACCCGAACAGAAGTGCCACTGTTCTTCTTAGAAATGGACAGGTTTCAAATATATTTGGGTTAGAAAAAATTTAGTTCTCAGTTTTCATGGCTGTTTCAATCTGACACAACTAAAAAAAACTACAGGTTACCACAACAGGACTATGACAGAACCTCAGAGCTCACTATTATATTTTTCTAGAGAAATACTAAATAAATGACTTCTCTTTTGTTTACCTATTGTTATACGATTACTACTTTTTTTTATTGAAAACTTTTAGCTTAGCCAGCATTATTATTACCTTTTCTTCTTTTTATGAAAAACTGTTTTACTTCATCTTCAATGTGTTTGAGAGAGCTGGAATCAAATCCTCCATTTGTAATGTAAAATGTTTGACTCCGAAACAGGGATTTTGGGGTTTTTAATTATTTTTTATGTGTTCACAATAACAAAAGCATAGTAATAATTTTACATTTATTAAAATGAAAGCCTTACTAAAATAATACTTAATGCTTTCCAGTGAAAGTTCATTCGTAGAGAATAAACTAAAGAGAATCAGTGATAAGCGGCATAACAGATCAGTGCCAGACACCAGAGCAGGAAAGTTGAGGGAGATTGTTTATTCAAATATTAAACTAACTAATCAGTCTGGAGCTTTGCTTCGTGTTTCGTCTTGTCCTACCAGCATTTACACAACAATACACAAACCAGTACCGGCATATGAACCTGCAATTGTCCAGCGAGATTTCCTTCAGTTTCATAACAAGCATCAGAATAACATCACATTGGTATCGTGTTAAATACAGCTAAGATAAATAAGTAAGTAAATAAGGGAACAGACCAGCAGCTGTGTGGGACAAAGTCTTGTGTTGGACCACCATAACGTTTTAAAAAGATGTGTAGTTGCAGTGGATGGCAGAGGAGGAAACAATCTTCAAAAACACAGCTGTCCGTGCCAAGCCAAAACAAAAGATGGAGCCTGCAGACTTTCTTTAGAGCAGTTATCTCTTAAATCCTTCAGACTCCACTGGCAGCCCAATACTTTGGCCTCTCTTTTTTCTTTTCTTTTCTTTTTTTTAGATAATTTTTGACTGTTTCTGTTTTGTTGTCAACTGTAGGCATTTGTTGCAGAATTTTAATCGTGACCCAGTCTCTAATTACACAACGTTACACACATTTTTGATTTCGAATAATATTCATTCTTTCTAAAATTTCACTCCTTGATACCGAATGGTTGCCAGAGATGTCGTTGCACATTTTCACGTCTTTATTTCTTCATGTAAATGTAGCAAAAGTAGAGCGATGACTTGTTCCTGCTAAATCAATGAGCAATATAATAACTTTTTGAACATTTCAGCCAATTTGTAGATCTCTTTTATAGGGACTCCTGGTACCAATGCAGTACATTAAGCCTAACATTGAAAGCTGGTACTGCCTTTATTTTTTTGAAGAAAAATAACTAACTTTTCACCTCTGCTTCTCCATCTTTTTGTTCACAGGAGGCAATCAACTTGCTGGAGCCCATGACCAACGACCCCGTGAATTATGTGAGACAAGGTGCCCTCATTGCCTCTGCCCTGATCATGATCCAGCAGAGTGAAGTTACCTGTCCCAAGGTATGCACATGGGGATTTTTATAGTCTGGTTTTATTGCCAGCCGCCTGAATTCAAGCACATATCTAGATATCTCCATTAAGCAGCAGAGGAATTTATTTTCAAAGTGAGCTGTGAAATGTGTCATAGGAAAAGAAACCCAGATCACAAAACAATGCTGCCCTGTTTTCTATCTGGATGTCTGTTGGTTCTCAGCAAAATAACACCATGCATCAGTGACTCTTAAAATTGATTCCTTATACCAATGAAACCACAGCCTGTACCGTCTTGTTTATGGTTCATTTTTTCAGACAGGATCAAAAGTTTTCTTTACCTTGACATGGCTCTACTACACCTGGAGGATGACTACAGGTGGAGTCAATATGTCAAGGTAAAGAAAAATCCTGTCTGAAAAAAGTACTGTAAACAAGATAAACTTGAACAGTATGAACATAATCACAAGTTCCCAGCCTAAAAAAGATTAAACTGCAAAAATGGAAGAAAAAAAGCAAAAGCAAACTGAAAACAAAATGCATCAGATTTCTCAAGACGGAAGATAAGAGTTCTGAGTCATGGAAGACTTGCAGTGACAAGTCCGAGTGCAAATGCACACGATCATCCCGGATACACCTTTCGCTTTGTCATAGAAGGTTAAAAAATGCCAGATGCATTTTTTTCAAAGCCTTTGCATCTGCGTAGCAACAATCCTTAAACTTCAAGTGAGTAAACGGGATTGTGCAAGATTGTGTTTGTTAGGGTTTTTTTTGTTGTTGTTTTTGGCTTTTTCTTTGGAACAGTCAAACATCAGGATGTAATACCAAAGATGTTTTAATATACGCCAGGTCATTTTCAGTTGGGCCCCACATATGTTGACAACAGTGTCAGCCAAATGTGTTTCGGTAAATTAGTCTAATGGGGTGAAAAATTTCCAGCATTTACTCAGTTTCGCTCTGTCAAATCATGCTGGAACTCCCACAATCACCACATCATTTTAGAGGGTGTGGCCATGGTAAACTTGCAGATTTTCTGCTGATAACATCCTAGTTTTATGAATGTATTTCAGCTTCTGACAGCTGAATGCTTCTCATCTGTTTGTCTTGATGGACCCTGTCACTGTGGCACAGATTTACCTTGTAGAGTCCGCCTTTTCCTTTTAATTCTTTTTTTTTTTCTATTTACTATTTATATCAGTATTTCATTTCATTTTTAGGTGAATCAGTTCAGGCAGCTGTATTCAAAAGTGATCAACGACAAGCACGATGACGTCATGGCCAAGTTCGGTGCCATTCTGGCCCAGGGAATCCTTGATGCAGGTCAGTCTCAAAACAGAGCTGCGGTGGGTTTACCCTCGTCTGTCACTGGGTGAGAGATTAAACGGGCACGCGGTTCTTGCATGTTCCATGTGACTTCACCCCTCAGGGAGCATGAAGACATCTGCATTTCTGAAGTGCTTTGTAATAGAAGTGAATTGCCCTAAATGCTATGTGGATTTGCGGTTTTCTGTGTGCCTTAATTTGAGTTCCTTTACACTCATGCGAGCACTAAGTAATGCTCTTAGGCTGACCACCCGTGCACTTTGTCTCTGGAGCAGATCATGCTAAGGTGCATTAGCGCCTGGCGGTCTTACCTCAGCTCTACCATATGGCCGGTTTGCCTCCCCCTGGTGATTACTGTTTGTCTGATAGTCTTTATGCTTGTGTGTCCGCGCGGCTGTTTGTGGACATAAGCAGGCAGTCTTTACGAATGTGTGTGAGGTCTTAAAGAGCTATACATCACCACAAAGAGAGCGACACACTCGCACCAAGAGCATGTATAGTTCATTCACATGTATGCACAAATCCCCACTGAGTATGTTAGAGACCAATGAATTATTGCATTAGTCTGACTGAAACTGCAGTTTTGAAATGCACATGAACATCTCATTCCAAATAGTTTAACTAAACCATACCCAGATGACACAGTTGGCAGTTGAGCTACTCCTGCATGTAAACATTTAACCGAACTGAAACTGGCCTATGCGCTCTGTGCATTCCTCACATTTCCTGCCCGGAGTTTGAGTCAGATGTTACAGAAGAAGCCGATGCAGATAAAAAGAAAAAAAACGAAAGGGTACAAAATGTACAGCGCTGTAAGTCTTTCCACTTCACCATTGTTTCCAATTTGCAAACATCAGTTAAGCCTGAGATTTATCTGTTGTTTTGGCGTGTGGCGTAGCAGGTCAACTGGAAAACTCCAATGCTAACAAGCTGAAACCACCATATCACCACCTACCATAGTGGAGTGTGACATTCATGACATATTTGGACAAAGAAAGGGGCCCAGTTGAATGACCTAGGGCTATAGCTTGACGTACGTACCGACTAAAGTTAACTATTACAATTCTAGCATCAACAAAACCTGTGTAAACTAAAAAAAAGGAACCAGCTGTGCTGGTGCACTGCTGCTGTTGTCACGATTGCAGCTGTGAGAGCTGTAAGATCTTTTGTTTTTACAGTTGTAATCCAAGATGGGTTTCCTCCCAGCACAAGAGGAACCACCAGAGATGCCATCTGGGAGCCCGGCAGCTACAGTCATGACTGTACTTTTAGAAGCAGTGGCCAATATGTCTGGGCCTTTAATTTAGCCATCAGATATCCGGATACCAGATATGTGGACTGAGCCTGTTGCGTACCCCAGTCATTATTTGAATGTGGATACATTTTAAAACTAATGAAAACCTAAATTGTTGTCGGAGGACAGCTGATTGTTTAGACGTTTCATTACCACAAATGGGTTCTGCGTATTTTGCTTTTTATGCAGCTATTGCACGCATGAAACCAAAGCTCACTCCAACTTGGTCTATGAAGACTTCTACAACTGGGAACACGGATGTTTTCTCATACCAAAAATGTTTAGCCTTGACGGAAGTATCCACAATACTGCAGATATCTGTTAAAATTGTGCCACCACTACACATATATCACTCTTACAAGTTAGGGCTGCACGTTTATGGCCAAAATGATTATTTTGATCAATATTGTGATCACAATTATTCAATGAGTTTAGTCCAATTTTTTTTTTATTTTTTTTTTTTTATTATTATTATTGCACTATCATGTAAACATATCACATCTACAGGACTGTCTCAGAAAATTAAAATATTGTGATAAAGTTCTTTATTTTCTGTAATGCAATAAAAAAAACAAAAATGTCATACATTCTGGATTCATTACAAATCAACTGAAATATTGCAAGCCTTTTATTATTTAAATATTGCTGATTATGGCTCACAGTTTAAGATTAAGATTCCCAGAATATTCTAATTTTTTGAGATGGGATATTTGAGTTTTCTCAAGCTGTAATCCATGATCAACAATATTAAAATAATAAAAGGCTTGCAATATTTCAGTTGATTTGTAATGAATCCAGAATGTATGACATTTTTGCATTACAGAAAATAAAGGACTTTATCACTATATAAATATTCTAATTTTCTGAGACAGTCCTGTATGTGCTACATTACTACACGTACAGTCCGACACGTTATTAAAAACTAGGATAGCAGTGTACCATTGTCCTGAGTGCAGAAATGGATCCAGATTTTTTTTTTTTTTTTGTGACTGATTGTAGTTGTCAGTTTCAATACGATCACACGATCACGTAATTTTGATCGTGGGAATCCAAAATCGTGATCGCGATTAAAATTGGATTAATTGTGCAGCCCTATTACAAGTGTCAAGCATTGAAATGTCAAGCTTGTGAATGCAGCCCTTGCAATCAATGTCAAAGAAACTCAGTACGTGTGTTGACATTAGCGGTGTAACGATACACTAATCTCACGATACGGTACGATACACGATATTGAGGTCACAATAACAATACGATATTATAGCAGTATTTTTTTAACAACCTTGAATGAGGAACATATGACTGGAAAAAATTGTCTTTTATTTGAAAGACACAAAATACAAAACAATGCTGTGTGTTTGCCCTATTGTTACAGTTTGTAATGCTTTATAACTGTTTAAGTTTTAAAGAGAAAGCCAGGCCAACCATTTTCCACAAACTGAACTAAAAGTAAATGTCAGGTTTGTATTATGCATCTTCAGTTTCAAGTAAAAATATTTTGCCACAAACTGAATAGTTTCTCTCATGTATGATTTGACTTTTTTCTTTCTAATTTAACAACTAAAATTAAATAAATAAATAAAAGTAAATAAATACATACAATTTTACATCATAAAAAAGATTGATTCATGCTCACCTTATAAGTGTAAGAGGAGATTTATTTTTGTTAAGAGGTTTCTAGTCAACACAATAGATTTATATTAATAACCCAATATCGCGATACACTTTGTCACCTCCACGACACGTATTGTGACGTTTTTGTATCGCGAAATTTCGTGGCACGATATATTGTTACACCCCTAGTTGACATCAGTAAAATATCTACCATATACACAGATATGTAGTATATTATAAATAATGATAATGATAATAATGACTTGGATTTATATAGCGCCCTTCAAGGCACCCAGAGCGCTTTACAGAGATCATTATTCATTCATACACATTCTCACCAGTGGCTACGTTGTAGCCACAGCTGCCCTGGGGCAGACTGACGGAAGCGTGGCTGCCATATCGCGCCTAACGGCCCCTCCCCCCCACTAACATTCATACACATTCAAACACATTCACACGGGGCAAGGTGGGTAAGGTGTCTTGCCCAAGGACACTACGACAGCAAACTGGGACAGAGCGGGATTCGAACCTCCGACCTTCCGATCATTGGACGACCCGCTCTGCCACCTGAGCTACTGCTGTTCTCTCTAAAATGAGAACAACACCCTGAGCAAATAGACCAGCTGGTGTAGCTCTGCACGCAGCTGATTTCAAGAATTTAGACCAATGCATGAAGGGTTCTGGTTGTAGAAAATCACCAGTGTTTGTCTTGATTCATTTGGCCCCTCCTGCTTTTCTGTTTAATGTGTGTTTTGTCCTGGACATATTAGATATCTGGATGACAGACAGGACTTCCATCTTATATCTGATCAGCACAATAAATTCAGGATGACTCTGCATGACCAACCAGACAAACCACGATCCACCTCACTCCAAGCTCTCCCTCCTGCTTCCTCACCAAACTCCACCTCTCGGCGCTTATCCATATTATCCGTCCAGTAAACAGTGTGTTAATAAAACAAATTCAGACAAAATATTTAGCCCTCTTGTTTGTATGTCAGAAAAAACTCAAGTTCCTGTGGTATTAATGTTTAAGTATTCTGGCTCTCGTGGGGTGTTAGGCGTGTTTGAGGTGCAGGGTAATTGTATTTAATTTGACTGGCGGAAGCGATTAGAGCTCAGTTTCATGATCACTGTTGCTCATTACGCAGGAAATGTCAGTCTCAAGCTCATTGTCTCTCCCCGTCTGTCTTCCCTTTCTCACCTCAGCATGTTCAGCCAACTTCTGCTAGACTTTATGCCTATTAATACAATCATTTATTAGCCTTTTTTCTTATGTTTATGTCGAAAAAGATGCCCCAACTCTACGGTTCTTGGTATTTGGCTAATTTCTATTCAAACAGCTCTTGCTGTTGCTCACGTAAAATAGTGCACCATATTGAAAGTAGCAATAATGGAGCGTGGGGACGGTTCGGGGGGCGGCTCATGAAGTGCACTCAACCTCTTCAAGTATTTCAGACACTGTCAAGCACCGGCCAGTGGTGCGGCTATCAGGACCTCGTTAGTCATTCTGGCCTGCGTTCAACTGGTGGGACTGGAGGGGATTTTAACTCTGGTTCAAATGTCAAGATGCAGCTCTTGTGATTAAGTTACTCCAGTGTCCTCGGATCAAAGTGCGAGACGGCACCACATGATTTAAGTCGTATTGTTTTGGGCTGAGTTTAGTTTTAGTTGGAAAATCTACTCCTTCACCCTCATAGAGATGACAAATGAATCTTGGTTAACCCCTCTCTCCTCCGCCTCCTTCCTCCCTCTGTCATCTCCTTTTCCTCCCTCTGTTTGCTCTGGAAATAAGCCACATGGATGCTCTTTTTTACTGCTGCAACCTTGACCCTGTTAGTCACTTTTATTTAGTCATCTTTGTACAATCATGTGTAAATGCTATTAGCCTCTTCTTTAAAAAAAAATATAATTAAAAAAATAATGATTTTTAACATATTTTTGCATTAAGCAACTGTGCCATTAAAATAAAAAAAGGAAAGCCATGTGGGCAATACAAAGTAACCCCTAACTGGTTCTTTAGGGTTTAAGATGGTATATCAAAATCCCTTGACCAGTTTGACGTCGGCAGGTGTGAAGACATCTATAAAAGCAGACATTTTGGCAGTTAGCAGGTCTGGAACATTCAGGTGTATCTTTTGGCGCATTGTTATGGACTAAATTCTTCCTACTCATCATTAGTAAATTATTTTTATTCTTTGACGAGGGGAAATTCAAACTCGGATGTTGTAACTGGGAGGAGTTAGCATCGTTTATCACACACAAGCAACGTTGTAACATTCAAAATTAGCAATGTTTTTATTTCTAACGAAGATAATATCCTGGAACAGGAAGTCTACAAACAGCTGTTTTCTTTTTCTTTTCTTTTTTTGATTCCCACCTCCAGAAAATCACATTGAAAATGCAGCTGGCAAAGACAAGTAGTGTTTCTGGAGCAGATGACAAGTCCCTTTGGGTTTAATTCTTTGGTTATTAATCTATTGTGTAGCTCACATTTATGTGGCGATGATGAACGAGACCCAACTACAGGATGTTGAAGACAATGCAGTCATGGGTGGGATAAACTTGTCTGATTTTTAAAAAATGTTTCCACAACACCTTTTACATGAATACCCAGGCAAGTTGAAGCCAAGACAACCTCCCCTGGGCGGTGAACACCCTGGACCTTTCCCCTGTTAACCCTCCACCCCTATCTGATTATTCCTGGTACAAATTGGAGAGCATTTGTTTTAAAATTAGTTGATAACATTTGTCAGTTTCATTCCTTTTCGTTACCGACTTTATTCATTTCAGACAGCACCTTAAAGTTTAATAAAAATGTACTCCTTTTTTTTTAATGTAGGTGATAAAACAATGTTGTGTTTGTCGTGATGTAAATGTAAAACTACATATTGTTTCATAACGTCGGGGCTCTCTGATGTTTCTACTGTCTCTCTTGACCAGGTGGACGTAACGTGACCATCTCTCTGCAGTCCAGGACGGGTCACACTCACATGCCGTCAGTGGTCGGCCTGCTGGTCTTCACCCAGTTCTGGTTCTGGTTCCCGCTCTCCCACTTCCTGTCCCTGTCCTTCACTCCAACCGCCATAATCGGCCTCAACAAGGACCTCAAGGTATTGAAGCGTCAAGATTTCCTCTGTGAAGGACGTTTTAATTGGACTGTTAAGCCTGAATTAAGGTTCTGCGTCAAACCAACGCAGAGAACACGCCGTCACCGTGACGCCGTCGTGAACCCTTCTCCGCCACTCCATTTCGCCGCGGTGCAGTACCCCCCGCGACCGCTAATTCGCGATCTTTTTCTGAATGGTTTATCCGACTTTTTCCGGTCACAGTGAATTAAAGAGATAAGGACAACTATTGGGCATAAAAAAATTTAAAAAATCACACATACACAAAGAAAAAAGCGCTGAAAGCTTTAAACTGCTTTAAACCGGAACTGCGTTGCTTCCAAGTGAACCAATCACAGCCCTCTCGGTCTGCGTGTGGTCTGCGTCGCCTCGACGCATAGTTACAATTTTCGGGAGGTGCACGTCAGTGACGGCGCAGGTGACGGCGTGTGGTCTGCGACGACGCGTACCACACGCCGTAGGCACGCCGTCGTTTTGACGCAGAACCATAACTCAAGCTTTAGTCAGATACCACTCTTTTGCATTTAATTTTGTTGGTAATATATACTAATTTTTTGTTGGTAATAAAAGCAGTAATTAATATAAGAAGAATGTTGCTGTTAAAGCAGACAGATGTTATCACTGGGAATGGGTTTGGTACAAAAGTACGTAGCCTTTAGCAGCAGTTTAACAGCTGTTAACAGCAGTAGTGTCTTCGTAACAAGACTCTCCGCACATCTGCTTTGGCCTTGTGCCTCTTGCGCGCTGCTGCCAAGGGATCAATGTGATATATTGTTGTTTTAGACTGACGTTAGATGGGCTTCAACCCATCTTTGCTAACTGAATCAGTAGCACCTGATACCAAGGACACTGAGACACTTTTATGAACTGTGCATACCTGGCTTTGAAACACCTGGAGAACAAACTTTGTGTAATCTCCCAAATAATTCACCAGAAATTGAGCAAAGAAGAAATGTGAAAAGCAAAAAGTATTCACAGGCTTGGCCTCACACAACCAGACCAAGAACATCCTGGTGGTTTAATCAAAAAAAAAAAAGCATATGGCTTAACATCGAGACTATTGCTATACAGGAAAAACGTCTTCTCTGCCTTTCTGCTTCCATACGTGAGTGAAGCAGCAGAACAGTGACATGATGTGAAATAGGGGCTCCCGGTCACACTTCGTGCGGTAGCGGTGCTCTGTTGGAGACAGTTAAATCACTTGGATTCAGTGAACTGTTATAATTTCAAGGCTTACACTGAGCAGAAGGCACACAGTTGCTGCTGCAGCTCAAGATCTTCTTTCATGTTTGTGTAGGTAGAGTTGACAGAGCTCTTCTTCTGTTTTACATAATGTTCAGTCTGCAGTTACGAGAAGGAAGGTGCTGATGGGAGTAGCCGATGAAATGCTTCAACTACTCGGCCAGCCATCTGCAGGTTAATTTGTAAAAAAATTGGGAAAACAGAAGCCAGGCTCAACCCTTCCTGCAAGCTCTTCGCACGAGCTGCCATCTGCTTTTCCGTTCTTTAAAATGTTTACTTAAAGCCGGCTCCAGGGGAAGAAAATGGTGCCTACCTGCTTTCTCACTACACCTCAAATACTTTTATCTTGTGCCTTCTTGTTTTATTCTTTTTTGAACCACAATGGATTTAGGTTGGCAGATAAAACCGCTGGGCTTTTTTGCAGCTCAGCATTTCACATTAAAAAAGGCTGCTAATGATTATGAAAAAGAAATGAGATCAGCAATTTAACAGAAGTGATGGCTTTGGAAAACATCAACCATTAACTTAAATTGGGCAAAAAGAACAATATTGACTGCTTGTAATAAAAGTCTTTTAAAGATATATCCCTTTTTCCAAAAAGCTCTTTTTCCAGCATCCTATTTTTAGTTGAACTCAGCATGGCACAACCTGATGTCTGGAAATGTGATTGGGCTTATAGGAATGGGCAGAAGTTCGCAGGAGTGAAGGAAATGGGTGTGCTGGTTTATGACACAAAGCACAAAGCAGAATACAGCACAATTGTTTTTTATCTTATCTTGTTTTCATAACCCCTGAAGGCCAAAATTGTAATAGAAAATGCACTTCAATAGGTTTCAAAGTCGACCTACGACATTTTAGAGCAGGTCAAAAAACGAGACGAGACACTAAAAGACATAAACAAATATTTCTGGTTGAGACAATTTTTTCTTGCCCCCCCCCAAAATGGACCGGGTGAAAGTTTAGCTGCAAAATTATGGTGAGCAAAAGACAAATAAGTATAAGGTTGTTTTTCATCAGAATGTGGTGTTGGTGTGTAATCTACAAAAAAGAAAAGCCTCGCTGTTTTGACATTATGAAGGACTTGAGGTTCAAAGATGTCGGTAAATGCGTGTTTTGTTTGAGCATGTTGCCGTGGTTACCAGAGTTGTTAAAGTCTGTTCTGATTAGAGGTTTTAAATAAGCAGCTGCCGACTCATGAAAATCCCTCGCATTTATCAACAAGCTTTCAGTGATTAATGGACAAGATCCGGTTTGAATGTATCAAATAATTGCAGAAATATTTCACTCATCATCATCATGATCGATGGTGTAACATTTCTGTTTCCAGGAATCTCAAAAACAATGTTATTAAACGTGTGTAAAAAGCGACGTCCCTCAGGTTAACCCTCTTTTCCCTCCAGATGCCCAAGGTGCAGTACCGCTCCAACTGTAAGCCCTCCACCTTCGCCTACCCGCCAGCGCTGGAGGTCCCCAAGGAGAAGGAGAAGGAGAAGGTAAGAAGCGCAGCAGCGAGGCGCCACAACACATCAGCTTGTTTTACTTTCTTTCCTTTTTTTTTTTTCAATAATTAGTCGAGGAAAACTGATCTTGCTCTGTATTGATTTGTGAATCATTTCAGTAAGACTCATCATTTTCTCGCCCATCATGTTTATTATTTCAGCATCTCTGAGCTGTTTTTCTCAGTTGCTTCGTTTTCACGCACTCAGAGAATGTAACGCGAGACGTTTAACTTGTGGTTGATCAGTTTTAGTTTTTTTTTTCTACTTGTGGTCGATCGGCTTTTCTTTTTTACTTTTTTAAAGTACATTTAATGCCGTGTTTGTAGAAGCTCTAAATGTCTGGTATTGTCTTACGCTGTGGGAATGTCTCTGTGCTCTATCTGTGTGTGTGCATGGCAGGTATCCACCGCCGTTCTCTCCATCACCGCCAAAGCCAAGAAGAAGGAGAAGGAAAAGAAAGAGAAGGAGGAGGAGAAGATGGAAGTAGTGAGTGGAAAAAAACCCCACACACTAAACACTTCCCCCCCCTTCAGCTCAACATATCTCCGTTTACTGTCTTGTTTGTTTTCTCTCATTTCATTTTTGAAAGATCAATTTGTTTGTTTACTGTTTATTTCACGAGGAAGCAGCTTTATCTCCAGAAACGGAAAGATGTCGTGTGAATTAGTCTCCGTTGCGCTTCCTCGTCGTGGGTGGTCTTGTTAAATTAAAAGTGTTTTTAAACATTTGGTCCTTGGTTTGTGTTTGAAGTAAAGTTTATAAGGATTCCTTATTCCTGTGTAGGGAAATAAACTTCAACCCGGACGTTTCTTACCTGTGTAATCTGATCTGCATCAGTACCTTTGAGCTCTGAGTCTCCGTCGGCTGATTTTGGTGACAGGAGAACAGATGCCGACGCAGCAGTGCAGCTCGTATTTGAAGCCGTGACATTTAGTTTTCTCACCTTTAGTGAGCTGCTGCCGGTTCACTGAACACCCCCTGGTATTCCAATAAAGTAACGACTTAATGGAAAGTTGAGCTACATGAGGCCTGCAGACAGTTATGCAGTCTCTTAAGCGCTTTGACACCGAACACACACCTGCCTTTGTGTCTTTTCTGTCTTTCTTGATATTTGCGCTCACCCACACCCAGCGTTTGCAGAAAGACTCTGTCAATCCAGAGTCCGTATACGTTTGGCCAGGGTTTTCTCCGGCGCGTAAGCAGCACGTTTGATCCTCTCTATAATGTTACATCTCAGCTCTGGTGCTGAGAGACGAGCCTGGAAATGGCCGGGCTGCTCACAGCTCAGGCTTTTTGATTTTTATTTGGCTTAACATGTTGAGATGGTGGTTAAACGAAAGCTCTCCACTGAAACTGAGGCCAGTCGGTTCAGAGTCGACTTGTCTGCTGCGGTTGTTTACATTTATGTCAGCTATTTTGCCCGAAAGGTCAAATATCCGTGATTCATTTGTACTCGCTGTTAATTGTCTCGCTGAACAGCCCAGAAGTGTTACTCCATCAAATCATTAGTCTTTGAAACACAAACAGAAAGACACAAAACCTCCATTTATTACTCCTAACTCCTCAATATTGTCAAATTCTGTCAACATTATGCTGGAGGTGGTTATGGTGATGGAAATTGTACCTTTTATCCTGACACGGGAAATTGTTTCTTCTTTCCCAGGAGGTCCAGGAGACTGAGAAAGAGAAGAAGGATGAAGACAAGGAGAAAGAGAAGAAGAAAGAGGCAGAACCAAACTTCCAGCTGCTGGAGAACCCGGCCAGAGTGATGCCGGCTCAGCTCAAAGTCCTCAACATGCCGGAGAGCTGCCGCTACCAGCCCTTCAAACCGGTAATCACACGCACGTATCGCAGTGTCTCTTTACGTTTTAAAAACATGACTGTAAACCAACAAATAAGATGTAAAATCCACTTCTCATCATTTCCTTTTTTTGTTTTATTTATGCTTGTAATTTAACTTTTTCAGAAATGTATAAAAACCTTCCATACAGTATCATCTAAATATGAGCAAACTAACTAAATACCAGAGAATAAAACCTGAATGAAGCCAGAGAGGAGTGAATCCTTCCCATCAGCACATTGGTTGGTTTTGGCCGGTTGTCGGTACCTAAAAGTCCAGAAAGCCCTCGTCAGGCCTATAAAGCAGCTCTCTGCGGTCCTGCTGTAAATGTTGACAGTTCTACGCTGTAAACGGCAGGATGGAGTTCAGTCGGCCAATGAACGCTCGCCTCGGCCCAGTAAAGAGGAAGTTCTGTTTGATTTTGTGTCCAGCAGGCACGGCTCACGCTGCTGCGCTGCACGGCGCTGCGGCAAGTGCCAGAATGCTGTCTTTGCTCGTCTGAAGTTTGGGACCGCTGCTTTCCTTTTAAGGGTTTGTTTTTGATTCAAGCGCAGATTTAGGAAGTTAAAAGGTTTTATGGACTTATCTCAAAATCTGTTCACTGTCAGGACGCATATTGAAAGCATATTTGGTGGAGATTAATATAAAGTTTTCAGTGGAAAATGCTTCCTGCTTTTTTTTTTTCACAACAGACTGCCTTCAAATTTCACAATACTCGTCTCTGTGGTATCTAAAATGAATAAACCTTCTCAGCGACTACCTCTTCATTTGTTCACACATTCTCACGTAAAATATATTTTTTTGTGTGTAACTGTTCATCATGTGCACACACCACATGTTGCATCTCGGGTGTCTTTTGTGGCGTAAATATTTGTGGATTCTCAGATCCCCTTGTGGTTTTTCTGCTCCTTCCATTTACCAAAGGCATGATCTTCTGTCATTACTGGGGGCCTCTTTTGTTTTTTAAACAAAGTGTTTACACATGAACTTAGAGAAGTGACTAGTTCTTTGTTCCGTCAGCTGCACACCGGTGGGATCATCATCCTGAAGGACACCAGTGAGGAGGAGGAGGAGCTGGTGGAGCCCGTCTCCGCTCATGGACCCAAGATCGAGGAGGAGGAGCAGGAGCCGGAGCCCCCCGAGCCGTTTGAGTACATCGACGAGTAGAGGCCTCCAACAGCAGAGGTGTGTTTCACGCAAACTGTTGGAGCGGATTTTAATAAAGTCGAGAGAGTATCTGGAATATACAGGACTGTCTCAGAAAATTTGAATATTGTGATTTTCTGTAATGCAATTACAAAAACAAAAATGTCATACATTCTGGATTCATTACAAATCAACTGAAATATTGCAAGCCCTTTATTATTTTAATATTGCTGATCATGGTTTACAGCTTAAGAAAACTCATATCCTATCTCAAAAAATTTGAATATTCTGGGAATCTTAATCTTAAACTGTAAGCCATAATCAGCAATATTAAAATAATAAAAGGCTTGCAATATTTCAGTTGATTTGTAATGAATCCAGAATGTATGACATTTTTGTTTTTTTAATTGCATTACAGAAAATAAAGAACTTTATCACAATATTCAAATTTTCTGAGACAGTCCTGTGTGTGTGACCGATCCAGTGGAGAAAGGTTTAGGTTAGGGTTGTCCCAATCAGGTTTTTTTTAGCTCTCGATCCGATCTCGATCACTTGAGTTTGAGTATCTGCGAATCCCGATTTTTCCCGATCCAATAACTTTTTTTGGCTCCCGATACATTTCTGATACTTTCTCCAGATTGGATACATTTTGGCAACATATTAAAAAAAAAAAAAAAGTTTCTTTTATTGCCCATTGGAGAACAACATGGACATATATTTCAACAAAGCTTATCAGCACTGGTGCCACAAAATGTAGAAACATGAAATTGTAAACTAAAACAAAAAGTGCAGAATAGTGCCATAACAAAAATAAATATTTAACTTCAAAAGAGGTAGTTGAATGACATCCAGTCAAACTCACAAACACAAGAAAATTAAAATACTTTTTGGCTTAACCTTTGTGCAACATTCTGAATGGCATGAACTGAATAGCAGCAGCTTAATGCAACATGAACATATATAACATTTCACAATTCAAACATGTAAACCATGTTATTTTCACTTCGTCACTTCTGGAAGTGACGCCAGCCGCCGACCGGAAGTGGCGTTAAATGCAACGATATATAAAACGATTTAATATATATTAAAAACATTAATAACTAGGTATGTCCCGATACTTTTTTGGCCGATACCGATGTTTTGAAAATACCGTGATCGGGCAGCCGATCAATCCGGCCAACACTAGTTTAGGTGTTATAAAGTCTGGTCTGATCTCCCGACGGCTTCCTGTCGGACCGTCGTGAGGGAGTCGCATTACCTGATAACGTATAAAGCAGCGTCTGTGCTGCCGTCTTAAAAGCCGTAACAGGGTTTTAGCCGCCGCTGCTGGAGGAATCAAAACATCTCTGCCATCTCCAACACCGGCTCGCCAGGCAGCACCGCGGGGCGGTTTGTTGACTCCTGGCTGCTTGTGGTGTTTGTGTTGGAGCGGCGTCTCGCTGGCTCCCGTGCAGGAGTGCACCGTTGCATGTGATGAGACCGACGAGCTGTCGATGCCCAAATGCCTCTGCAGATGATTTGTCATTGCTTTATGAGGCTCCAGAGTTGTGTGGCAGATTTAGCACCGCTAATATCGGTGTCAGGCTGACTTCATGGGTTTGGTTTGGATGAGGGAGACGCCAACAAGCCCAGTGGTTACCGGGACGAGTCTTTGGTCGAGTCTTTGGTCCCGGAACACAAACCAGTCGCAGCATTCTGACGGATCACCAGCAAGTCCCCACAAAGGTTTTCACTTGACTGATAAGCAGAGCTGGGTAGAGTAGCCAAAAATTGTACTCAAGTAAAAGTACTGTTACTTCAGAATAATATGACTCAAGTAGAAGTAAAAAGTAGTCATCCAAATAATTACTTGAGTAAAAGTAAAAAAGTACTTGGTGAAAAAACTACTCAAGTACTGAGTAACTGTTGAGTAATGTCTGATTTATTTTTTTAACACAACCATTCAAACGGACAAAAGTACAAAATAATCATCTTCAGGCAAATTAAACCAATAAAATAATAAAATAAATTAATAACATTTATAAAAAAATCAAAAATAGCTTAAATTCAAATAATCTTAAAGTAAAATAAGTAAAATAATAACAGAATAAAAAAATAAATTAAGCACAAGTAGCACAAAATTTGAAGCCTTTGTACTTTTCTTTTTTAACCAGGCAGAACTAGAACAAGCCCATGAACTCATATAAACTCTGTGTGTGTTTGAGTCTGTGTAAATGGGACAAAACATGCAAAAAAACTAACATTTTTCCCAAAGAATCACCCAGTGATGTCATGAGATTGACGCGTACGTGGATAAAAGGGATAAAAGAAAAGTAACAGCTCAACGTAGCGGAGTAAGAGTAACAGTTTCTTCTTCACAAATCTACTCAAGTAAAAGTAAAAAGTATAGTGATTCAAAACTACTCCTAAAAGTACTAAATTTCCCAAAACTTACTCAAGTAAATGTAACGGAGTAAATGTAACTCGTTACTAACCAGCTCTGCTGATGAGTTATAGTCAGAAATATTTTCGTGCGTTGGGACTAAATCTGTCTTTTTTTTTTATTATTATTTACATTTTCTTCAGTAAATATGCTAAACCTATTGTGAGTTTGATTATTCCAGTGAAGTGTAACACTCCTTTCTTTGTTTTTCTTCTCTTCCTCCAGGTATCCGAAGATACGAGCCCCCGTCATTCTGCTCCCGTTTGTGCATCTGTGTATCCATCATCTCTGCTTCACCTGTTTTTTTGCAAGTTTCTTTCTTGTTCTAGCTGCTCATTTGCCTCACAAGGCAGTGTTTTACAATTTCATCTTGTGTAACTCTGTTTGACCAATAAAAAAGAAAAAAATTATATACATAAAAATTGTAAACTGTAGTGTTTTTAGCAGGAGGTGTTTCACCAGGTTTCTCTCTAATCCTGCACCGTTTGACTGGTTTACATTTGCAGCAGCTGCTGTCCTCCCAGCGGCTCGTCTACTGTTCAAATGCTAAACAGCTCTGGGTGGCGGGAGCTTCCAGACCGACGGTCAAATCCAGGTCGGCTTCAGTCTGATGCGTTTGACCAGAGAACGGAAAACTTGTCAGATTATGTTTGATCCAGTGATGTTATTAGACCTGCTGACATCGTCATTAGTTACTCTGACTGTAGGAACAGGGAGTTTAATGTGAGCGGTTCTTTCCATTGACCGTGAACTCGTTTTGGCTCCAGTTTGAAAACTTGCCATCTGCAAAAGCGTGATTACTGTTAAACATTTATGGTCTCTTGACACGCAAACTTTTGAAAACCTGAACCGTCCGTCGGCAGCTTGATCCCGAGGGGGAATGGGGTGGATACGGGGTGACAGCGCGGTGACGTGGCAGACCAGGACCGGCTACAGCGTGAAGCGGCAAACGGACCAGAGTGAACCTTGACTACCAAAACGAACGTGTGGCGCCGTTTCCAAAGCACGTGTTGTTCACTTCTTAAATGACAAACGGCTTCAAACAACGACTAATAACCTCGAGCTGGAACGCTTCATCATAATCGAACCTGGAAAAGTTAAGACGACATAAACGTCTAGACAGTATTTCTGCTGATAGTTTGTAAATTCTTTTTTATTTCTCACCTGGATGGACATCAAGATCTCATTCAGGTGTGACGTGCACGAAAATAATTTTCTGCATTTTTAATGCATTTGCATTAAAAAAAACAGTTTCACGTTAGTTTTAAGTATAAAGTGTAACAAAACAGCCGTCAAACTGCTCTGGGCTCTTGTTCATATGGGATCAAAACTTGTGAAATGTAATCCTATAGTGCTGGATGTATCATTTGATGCATGAATTTTGGAGACCACCCCCAAAATTAAAATAAATACAATAAAACAAAGTGAAAATAATTACTCTATGTATTCATAGTGACACAATTATTTAAAAACTGTTAGACACAATTTGGAGTGTTTTTAATGTATAAAACACACTTTAAATTATAAAAATGTGGACTTTCTGTGTATTTTATGTAATAAAGGGTATAAAATACTATACTACTATAATAAAGGGTTAAGGAATTAAAGCGTCAGAGCTTTCTCTCACTCTAAAGTACACTCATATTTCTTTGGCTCTTGCATATTGAACAAAATACAACAGATGAATCCAAACTGCCCATACTTTGTTGTTTTTTTAACGTGATGGAGTTTATTATCTCCGAGCGCCCAGTGTTCCTGCCTGACGGTACGTGGAGAATGAAGCTTCCTGTGGAAAAGTGGTTTGGGAGTCGAGGCGGCGATGATGCTGCAGGCGGTTGTTTTATGCATCACGTGCTGGAATGCCTCTTGTTTGACTTTCTGCGTGTAAATATGGTGGAAAGCAGCTGTCAGGGGTGATTTGCTGCTCGTCCGCTCCCGTCGCAGAACCCATTCATGTGCATTTCTGCCAGACGTCTCGTCTAATCAGTTCCTCCCCTCACGTTCCTGCAGGCTGCCCCCGGTAACGGGAGACTGCCTGAGATTCCACAGTGAAGCCTCTGAGGTCCAGCTTTGGCCTTCGGCACCAACCTTTCACTTTCACTGCTCCCTCACTTCCAGCACCTCCTAAATATAGTCCACAACTCTCTATTACAGAGCCACATTCCTGCAGATGCGGTAACGTTGTGTATCCGTACATACTGTAGGGGAATCTTCCATTATTTTCCAAACCCCCACCCTGGTTTCCATCCTCATTTCCAGCAAAGATGGGTTGAGGTCAGTCTTCACTTCCAGTACATCTCAGTAAATCATGGGTGGGGTTACGTGGAGATATGTGGAACATCTGCGTCTCTTCAAAGCCACATTTCATAGTTTTCACACTTCCTCCGTTGAGGGCGTGGACCCCTTCCTCCTCAGTCTGGTTTCTACACCTGGAAAACTCACAGCTGACATGAATCAGTTACTCAAGCGAGAAGCTTTGAAACCTCTCGAGCATTTTTCAGGCATGTTTAACTTCAGATCTCTGCCTCATAAGTGCTTTACTCTCCCTGGGATGATATTTCCACTGAAATTGGGGATGCGAGCCTTCAGCACGGCCCGGGGTGATAACGTTGTTCTCACAAAACCAAATCTCTGACCTCTAACCTTGTGCTTTTTCTGATGTTTATTTTGTTACTCCAAATCCCCTAATGACTTCCACAAATCTCCTTACAAGGAAAGTCTGCCCGTCTCGGAGGTGGCGGGGACCTGAGGTCTGTCAGCAGACTGTTGGAGCAGCTGCTGAGGAAGCCAAGTGGGCTGAGCAGACACGGCGTGTAGTCACCGTCTGCGGATGCGGCGATGTGACTGTTGCTGAAAGGATGGAGGCTCGGTAGCGCTCTCCAAGCAAACAAGTGGACCCACCAGAGAGCGGCCGGTCGGGGCAGCCGGTGTGCGTGTGTGGCATGTGGACGGGCTCGGACTTCCACAGATGTCCTGGCAGGGCCGGAGCGGCCGCTGAGTGAGACGCCGGCGGTCCGTGATGGAGCACTGGATGTTCTCGCTGCTCAGGCCCAGGATGATGTGGCTTTTGGCCTCAACCTCCGTCAGCTTCATACGATCGCTAATAAAAACAAGACATGGTACAAAACTGTAGATGAGAGAAGCTGCCTTAATAAACACATTCAGTGTTTCATCTTCACTTTCAATATGACATGAATGAGATTTGAAAATCTCCCAACTAAACCTTGAAATGTTTCCAGAGCTTTTTCAGATGTTCCTCTTGCGTCACCAGCCGTTGCAGAGTTCCTGTTCATTATTAAAGCATGAAAACAAAATATTTGTTGCCACACTTTTTTACCTCAAATTATTAATGATTATGTAAAAGGAGAAGGGAGTTACTTCTGTATCTGTCCTGTTTATCGGAATTTTTCCCTTGATTTTTGTCCCAGAAAAAGAAAAATCCCCCCATAATGCTGCTGCCGCCACCATGTTTCCCCGTAAGGATGATGTTGAAGATGTTCCTGTCTGGTTTCCTCAGGTCACATGATTTAATGAGGTGTGATTTTATTGCGGTCACTACCACGCTGGTCTGATCGGTGGAGTCCTGCACTCACGCTTGCTCTTCTGTAAGGTTCTCCTAGTTCTGTGAACCTAAATAGGCTTTTCTGATCATCTTTGGTTGAGATCAGTCTCTTCAGCTGGGTAATCAAATCTAGTAAAACTGTTTGAAGACTCCTCTTCCTCCTCTTTGTAATGATTTTGTGATTTGAGCAGTGAGTGAAGACAAATACATGGACGTTACTGGGAGGGTGCTCACACATCCTTGCACCATCGTAGACTCTGGACTTGTTGCTGGTAACAGTCTAGATGGTCCCACTTCTCCGTATTCAACGAAAACTAATTAAAGCTGCAAGCAGCGATGAACGGGCCCTCGCACTCATGGCCACCAACCCCCCCCCCCCCACCCCCCCCCCCCTCCCCAGGTTCCCCCCACATTCCTAGGTCAATAACACTATAAAAAGTGCCTTTGCTGTTCACAGAAAACTCAACTTATCATCATAAGCATATCAGAAATGACACCATCCACGACTCTCTATGTCAAACCTTTCAAAAGTTATGGCAGAAAATAGGAACTATGAAATATGGACCAATCAGATGAAGGGGGGGGGGTGCACTTTTTGGCGTCTATCGTCGCCACGGTAACGCTTTTGAAAGAGAAAAGTAATGCGCGTAGTCCCAGGATGGAGAAGCACATTTTGATGTATAACACACCTGGGTGCACGTTACGGTTCGGGCGAAGAAGCAGCCGAAGAAATGGCATAAATTGCGCCAAAATAACACGATTAATTCAAAATGGCCGACTTCCTGTTCAGTTTCGGCCATGGCGCCAAGAGACTTTTATTTAAGTTGCGACATGATACAGGTACCGATTTTCGTGAATGTACGTCAAACCGTATTGTGGGGCTTGAGGCACGAAGTTTTCTAGGGGGCGCTGTTGAGCCATTAGGCCACGCCCATTAATGCAAACCATTAAATATCAAATTTTTCGCCAGGCCTGGCTTGCGTGCAAAATTTGGTGACTTTTGGGGCACGTTTAGGGGGAAAAAAGGCCCTCATTTCGTCTGAAGAAAAATGAGGATAACAAAAAAACAACACAAACTCCTACAGATACAATAGGGCCTTCGGACTGTCAGTGCTCGGGCCCTAATAAGCATCTGTGTAACCACAGTAAACATGTCCATGGTCTGACCCTCCATCCATCCAGGCGCCTCCAGAGATCTCGTCACTGCCTCTGGACAGGTTTAACATTGACATCATGAATAGAGAGTTAAATGAGTTAAATGTGCACAAATATGAGAAATTCGGCGTTACAAGAAAAGGTAGATGAAAAGAAGCCCGAGCTCTCTGACGCTTACCTGCCGCAATCCATGTTTTTACACACGCTCGTCTCCAGCGTCACTGGATGTCGCATTTGTCCTCGGTTGACTATTTTCGCAACAGCGGTCGCAGTCATTTGTCCAAAACAAAACCATAGATGTATCTGTCCATCTGGTTAAACTTGAGATCAACTACTTCTTTGTTTTGAGGAGAACCTCAGAGAGTTATGCTCTTGAAAGAAGTCTCGCGAGATGTAATTTCATGATTATGCTCATTTCCAAAACACTAGATATCCAGCACACTGGGGCCTGATCTTGTCGCAATTTCATAATTTTCGCTCTTTTGCAGAAAAAAAAGGAGTGTAATGGAACTCCAGTTGTCTCATTCGGGGATGTGAATCTATAAACAGGCGCAGGGCAAATGGTTCATCTTCTAAAGGTCACTCCAACTCAACTCCAAGTAAAGGGAGAGCAGCATATTCTGTCACGACTTTCTGGAGAAATGTGGCCTGACTGTGTCTGATGGTAATCAGTGTTATTTTTTCGTATCACTGTTTTCTAACAGTAGATATTTGCAGAGATGGTGCTGGTTTACTGGTTTGCAGAGGTGTCAAGTAACAAAGTACAAATACTTTGTTACCTTACTTAAGTAGAAATTTTGGTTATCTATACTTCACTGGAGTAATTATTTTTCAGACAACTTTTTACTTTTACTCCTTACATTTTCACGCAATTATCTGTACTTTTTACTCCTTACATTTTAAAAACAGCCTCGTTACTCTATTTCATTTGGGCCTTTAAAAAAAACTATCCAGTTAAATTGCTTCATCCGGATAGAGTGAATTTGGTTGTGGTTGTGGCACAGATGTTCTTGTCCAGTTTTGTTCTTACATCCGTTCCCTCAGATTCCTGCAACTAAACTTGGATGTACATTCCAATAAAGGTTAAGATAAATGATAACATGCCTCTGAAGTTTGACTTTTTGCACCATTACAATACTTATAGGCAACTAGTCATCATATCTCCTGCTCTCTGAAACACATGTTAATGCTCAATAGTACACATATATGGTTCTTTAATATATTTGCATTATACTAAGATACATTCATTTTCAATGGCTTTTGTCCTTAATGGCTTTTTTTCCCCTTACATTACTTTTACTTTTATACTTTAAGTAGTTTTGAAACCAGTGCTTTTATACTTTTAGTTGAGTAAAAAACTTGAGTTGATACTTCAACTTCTACAGGAGTATTTTTAAACTCTAGTATCTATACTTCTACCTGAGTAATGAATGTGAATACTGAAGACACCTCTGCTGGTTTGGGGGAACTGGTACGACCAGTGGTCCCATTAACCTGAGATCTGCTGCTGGTTGAGACCAGGCCTCCGGCTCTCAGAACAGCTGGACACCAGATCCACTTTCCCCAGCTGGGGAAACCTGCTGGAAAGGCTGACGGCCGACTGCTCATCGCGGCGTGGAGCATTGCTCTCTTGGGAAGCTTCACTCTGGAAAAAAGAAATGTCCACAAAATGGAAGAAAGGGGGGAAAAAGCAAGCAGGAGCGGAGGCAGCCAGGACGGTTCATTCTGGGAAGGCTGGCTGCGGACACATAAACTAAACAAGCATAATTTCTGGAGAGTGAAGCGTGGATCTGCAGGCTGGCAAAGGTAGTGTAGGGTACATTTCTGCACGTTGTCTCACACCTCGGTGTGAGGACCCTGTGGCATGAACATGTGCTTACAACACTGTGCCTATTCATGCCGGCTGTCCATTCATCATCAGCATCTAGAGGATACAGGCAGGACTGTTTGGATTGTCAGCACAGGGCCGCTCTAAAACACGAAACCCGAACCCCTCTGTTCAGTGTGAGCGCGGGCGACGTAAACATCAGAGCTCACGGCTCAGCCTTCGGAGACCGCAGTTGTTTTTGTGCAGCACAAATGTTGAAAGCATTTCTGGGAGGACGATGGCTCTTCTTCAACGGGATGGTTTGAAGGTTTTGAGGCGTCTCGCTGCTGCCGGCCGAGTCTGTCCAACCTTAGCCTCCTCTCTCAGGCAGCTGCCTTGGATCTGGTGTATATAAGTAATGATTTGACATGCTTGAAAGTTATTTTCCTTCATGCACTTGAGATTTCACAAAGCAGAAGATGAGCTTATAAAATGAGATGTTTGTTGCATCAGTTGAAATTAAAATCAGCTGCACTTCAGGCAGCAGGCAGAGGAAGTCTTACATTTCTATACATTTACTAGTGAGTCATCCCCCTGCTATACACACACACACACACACACACACACACACACACACACACACACACACACACACACACACACACACACACACACACACACACACACACACACACACACACACACACACACACACACACACACACACACACACACGAATAGTAGATGTTTTTCCTACTTTAAGCGATGGGTCTCACACCTGGTTACATGACAAATTAGAACCAGAAACTTAAATGTGTCAGTTTAAAGTCCTCCTGGCCAAAACACATTAAAAGCAAAAAGTCTGCTTTCAAAGGAGACTTTTGACCTCTTTTCAAGATTGACACTATTTCTTGAGGTCTTAATGACATTTCTGAAATTTGGATCAAATAAAAATACCCAAAAGAGACAAGAAATGAAGAAGGAGAAGAAAGAGACCGATTTTAACAACTGTAATTCTAGCAGCCAGTTTTAGGGGGCGGAGTGAGCCCCATCAGGAAACATGGAGGGGCTGAAAACGATCCTCAGGGCCTCCCCGCTCTGTCATTAAGCCCACCCAGACACTGTTTTTAAAGGATAGACTGATGTGATTGGCTCAAGACTTTTGGATATATTTAATGATTGGTAGCTGGATGTGGCCTCCATCCATCCATCCATTCATCTTCTACCGCTTATCCGGGGTCGGGTCGCGAGGCAGTAGCCTAAGAGTCCAACTTAACATGTCAGTATGAAGAAAAGAAATGAGGCGATTAAAACAAGGTGCTCGACTCAATAAAACGCAGGCTTGTGCTTTGGAAGTAAATGAAATGATCTCATCGTCCAACACCAGCAGTTTGATTTTATTTTAAATAAAATAAGCCCTCAGTCATCACTGGATGTGGTAACCTGTTAACATGAATATGCTCTGCAGTTTTTGGCCCTGGCAGTCGGAGCAGCATTAATGGGGCTTGGCCCTCTCAGCGTTTGTTCACATGGTGTTTTTATGGAGGGAAACGTCTCCAGCGGCGGCCCTTCATTTCTCCACGGGCGATCAGACCACAGATTTCCTGGAAAAGACTCCGAGGTTCATTCACAGAGCAGAGTACAGAGAGCGGCCAGATGGGACGGGGTGCCACGCATTAGCTAACCTTTAAAGCCAAATCACATGTAAAGCGACAGGTAGATGGGTTTAAGTCCCTCAAGCTTTACAGCAAAGTCCATGAAGATAATGTGACATGCAGAGTTTAGGTGGCGTATCGGCCTGCACCGCTCCTTTATGACATCCCTGCTCAGGTCAACGGCTCTGACCCCTCTGCATGATCTGAAGGTTTTTGTCTGAACTGAGGCTTACATTGGTCGTTATAGGATAAATGCGCATAAATGCGCATAAGTAGGCCTGTGTTGAAAAGATTGATTCTCCGATTTTAAATCGATTTTCATATTAATTCCTAAAAATCGATTCATATGTCTAAAGATCGATTTAAATTCTTTTTTTTTCCATCATTACATTGCAACTTTTGGTACTTTTTTGTTTATGCTCAAAAAAGGAATATTTTGTTGGACTCGAGAATAACTGGTGCCATGTTTTTGCCTTTAAATATGTTTAAAGGTATGAAAACATTAAAGTTTTCAGTTATAATTGCATAAATTGTCTATATTTCTTTGCTTTATATAATGTCTTGGGGTTACATTTGCATAAATGTTAAAAATCAAATTATCATAAATGGGGAAAAAATAAAAGCGATTTCTTTCGTCCTCTGTTTGATCATTCTGACCCACACGATGTTTCTGAAAGCAGTTCTATCAGCATTCTGGGAGCTGATTGGTCCTTACAGCATCATTAGCTGCCAATACTTTTGCTGTTGAATCTCAATATAATACTAGTATTAATATGTTGCATAACTACAGTCATATAATTCATGCAACAGCTGAAAAAACAGTTTTATTAACAGTAACCCAAATCAATATTGGATCGAATCGAATCGGATCGAATCAAAGCGTGATAATCGATTCTGAATCTTAAGAATCGGAATCGAATCGAATCTTGATATTTGAATCGATCCCTAGCCCTAACGGAAAGACAGTTTCACCTCCCCACAGCTGAACTGTGATCACAGAGGTAAATCTGAGACAGGAACCAGCACTGAGAGCTGTTAAAGAGCAGCAGCGTTGGTGTTTCAGGGGTCGTGTTGTTGTGCAGATGAACAGCAGCGTGCCCGCTAGTGTCGAGGTGAGTTATGATGGTGATATTTTTTTTCAGGAGCATTAGTTTGCAGCAGACTAAACACCTACTTCCGTACACAGACGCCTGTTACTCATTTGAAGTGGTGGGCACCGCCGGCTGGCAAGCCTCTCATTTAAACATCTGCAGAAGTAAACACACTGCGATTATTAGGAGGTCATGATTTCATCCATGTGCAAATATCCGAGGGGAGGCTAGGTGTTACCAATAAACTCCTTAAATGCAACATTTGTTAAAAGTCGTAGGCATTGAGGCTCAGGTGAGTGAAAAAGCCCACAGCAGCAGGCGTGACGGTGAAAACAATCTGCCCTCTGCTGGACGTGATGGACAGAGCAAAACATCCATGGAGCAGCGGGATAAAAAACAGACTTTCGCCACTGGAATGGCAAAAAAAAGAAAAAAAATCTGATTTGTAAGCCTTGCCGTTGTGAAAAAGTGTTTGGGGCTCAGACACAGACGTTTAAAGATTACAGGTCAGAGAACAAATCTGACTGTAAAATCCCAGGCAGCTTCTACTTGGAGGACGGGGGATCCTGGTCCTGCAGGTCCTGCCTCCTGCACGTTGAGATGTTCTCCTGCTGTAACACATGATTCACATGAATGATCATCCTCAGGATGTGAGCAAGCTCTGCACAAGTCTGTTAACGAGACATTTGCATCAGGGTGCGCTGAACTAGGGAAACATTAAGCCTGCAGGAAAGTGGCCAGGACTGCCCACAGACACTCCTGCAGTCAATGTCACTGCCCTTATAATTCCAGCAGTGGTTCCAAACCTTTTTTCCTTGGAGCCCCCCCTACTTGTGTCTAAGACCAGCTGGGCCCCCCGACCCGTACGTAGCCTACTAGCACCAAAATAGTCTTTAATTGAAAAAATTAACATTAATTATGTTTTTTTGATACATTTCTCTTTGGTTTACTCTGTATACATATGACTTTGTTTTTCTCCAATGTCACCAATGTATAAAATATGCACAAAAGGACATAAAAATATTTCTGAAAAATGTCTCTTTAAATACGAGACCAACATTTTTAACATTTTTCCTTTAACAACCCGTCGGAGTAGATTAAATGTTGAGTAATGATACTAGTTTGTCACCAGTGTCTAAAAAACACAAAAATATTCAAGACATTCATAAATTATTCCTAACAATGTCTTATGAATGACTCATTCGCAAATATAATTTTTACAACTGCATAATTCCAAAGCAGACAAAGTTTCGCGCCCCCCCAGAGATCTCTGGCGCCCCCCCGGGGGGGCGACCAAGTATGTTGGTGGTTGCGGATACCTGCTTACACCCCCACCCCCCCCAAAAAAAAGAAGAATCAATGCTGAGAAAAGGATTCTTCATGTATTGAAGTCCTTACATATTACAAGTGTATTATACAGTACATGTATATTGGTATACAGACAAGCATATAAATTGACTATAATTATCAAAGGATACAAATAACTGCATATACAAAAGCTTATTTAATTATTCAAGTACCACTAACTTCATACTTCAGTCTTTTTAAAGAGATCAACTGCATCTCAACAGAAATGTACAAGGATGGGATCCCATGCTGCGTTGGCTAAACATTTCCCGGCTGTATTGGAATATACTGGAAACAGAAAACAACAGCACCTACAGCACAGAAAAAACTGAAACCACTGAACTTGTAGTGTTCACTTTTTTAAAGTGAACAAGTCACTGAACTCTCCTGAAACTCAGTCCTTTTAGAAAAACCTCCAATCATGATGTGGGCGTCCTGCAGACGGTTTGTTCACTATTTCTGTTACGTGTCTTTTCCAGAACGACTACTCAGTTTTCATTTCTTTAATAACATTCTGGCTGTGTATTAGTTTTCATTGTTCGTGGCAGGATTCATTTTGTTGGTTTACCAACATAAACAAGGATGCTGAAAAATGATAACCTGCACAGAATGAAGCCAACCTGCAGCTGCTGGCGAATAAAGGATAAGTCTCTTTATGTTGACTAAAACTCTTAAATTCAACACATGCTGAATTTGTTTGCTTCATTTTTACTGCTGGACATCTGACTAGGAAATTCCGCAGTGAAAATTTTCCAGACTCCTGGTTCTTGCAGGTTTTGTTACCAGTCCTTTGACAAACATAAAAAAAAAAAAAACATAAATTGTATGTTTTCCATCCCAGAAACATTTAAAAAACATGGGGCCCGACATAACTGAAAATGAATAGGCCAAAATAAACTATTAATCCCATGACACAGATCGGTGATACTAAAACATTTAAACTTAAAATCATTCAGACAAACATTAAAAAACTATTTACCGATAAATCAGCATTTTAAAATCACAGATGCATCAATACCAGGTTTGCTTCCATAATCACTGAACACAAAGCAGTTTGTGCAAATAAGTGGAAGCACGTATGCACCTGCAGATAATCCTGCAAATCAAAACTTTAACAAAAGAGATAAAGATGTTCAGAAAGAGAGAACTACTGACAAAAGGCAAAAGAGACTATTCAACAGTCTGTCGCGCACCGCCATCATCTACACGCACTTCTTCCTATCCAGGCTCACGGTGCTTTTCTCAGGCTCGTCCCAGAGCTCGGCTCAGGTGGAATGCAGGGATACGACGTCATAAAATGATTAAAAACAAAACAACAACCTGTCTTTGTCAGGAAATGTCAAATGAGAAATTGAACTTAATTAAAAAACAAAAGACAAGCGACGATGGTTGCTCCACATTCGTGCCAAGTTCAGTTATTTGAGTTGTGACTTGGAAAATCCTTTCAATGACTTCAATGTACCATTCAAATACTTTAACAGGTCCTACTGAGATGCACGGATATAAAGAATTAAAAAGTAAAAGCTTTCCATTCACAGACATTTCCCTTCACTTGACTTAGGTGCTTGTAGTTTTAAC
Organism: Cololabis saira; assembly: GCF_033807715.1. Lineage (NCBI taxonomy): Eukaryota > Metazoa > Chordata > Actinopteri > Beloniformes > Belonidae > Cololabis > Cololabis saira. Next base: position 25,560,428 of record NC_084599.1, read on the forward strand.
AAAAACTGCAAGTGTCATTGGTATGAGGGAGGGAGCGTCGGACAGTTTTGAGAGGCTGGCCGGTCTAAATGACGCTGGAGAGAAACCTTTTTGTTCCAGGAATCCTTTTTGTCTGTGTGGCATTTTTTTCTATTTTATTTTATTTTTTTAAGCGTGACGGTAGTGGATCCGACCGCTGGTGGGCGACGTCGGGGGGGTGTCAGGGTTTCTGCGGGTCGTACTGCTGGTAGCGGTTCAGCTTGTCCGGGTCGTTGGAGGCCATGTGGGAGAAATCCTGGAAGATATCCTGGTAGGTTTCATCCCCTGTAACACGGACAAGAAACGTGAGCAACAATAATGTTACAAACACAACTATTCTTAATATAACTGTTAACATCACTTTACCCAGATTCGTACTATAACAACTGTTTTTACCCCTGAGGTTAAAGCATTTTACATGAAAACACAAATTAGACTATAAATTATGTTCAACCAAATGAGAAGACACAACCTCATATTAGATTTGTGTAGCTAGAACATGAAATTCAGACACTGAGGGACCTTAGCATAGCAGCAACTCTGCTGCAAATGAGTGGCATAAAATATTACAATTTAATCATCTGACCAAAATATTAAAGGATGTTTTTTGCACGTTCACCGTGCAGGAATGTAGCTGGATAAAACATGCAGACTGTTGCAGAAAGACAGCGTCCCATGCAGTGACGATCATCAGCCCCGACAAGAATGAAAAAAGAAAAAGGTGGCCGTACCTGACAGAGTATCGGTGGAGCTCGAAAGATGAAACAGAGCAACACGGAGGAAGAAAGAAGGAGAGAACAGGCAGAAGTCTGAAAAAAAAAGAGCTGGCGAGGCTCTCGTCAGCAAGCAGGAGTCGACACGGAAAGAAAAAGCCCACAGACATTTTGTTTTGGTTAACAACTGTATTGTGTTTAAAGTGCAGGAGTTTATGTACAAAAATACAGTTGCGTTGGCCTCAGCACCCCAAAGAAAAGAGAGAGAACAGAAGAAAGGCACAAACTCTGGGGGGGAGAATGAGAAAAGAAAAGAAACAATACGAAACAAAGAAAAAATAATTTACAGAGAGAGCGGTGATGAAGAGCTACAGCAGAGAAAGAGCTTCAACTCCCACCAGACCAGTGGTTCTCAATCTGGAGGAGCTTCCAGGGAATCTAGATCCCTTTTAAACTAGATTAAATGTGGTTAAAAAAGTTGATCATTTAAATGCTAACAAACAAATATGAAGCAATCCTGAGATTAAGAACCACCACTCTGTACAATGTTCACACACTTGAAACATCCGATTGAAGATTTTAATAGAAAAGGGGTGGCGAGGTTGGAGCTCCCTCACATTCATTACACCTGCACATCCCTCATTAGTCCCATGATGCATCAGGGCACTGGAGGCTCTGATGAAGAGGCTCTAGAGCGGCGGTTCTCAACCCGTGGGTCACGACCCACAAGTGGGTCCCGGGCTTTGGCCTCAAGTCAAGGTTAAGCCACATATTTTTGAGTCTTTTTTGGAACTATGTCTCAGCTGCTGAACCTTTATATTCTACGTTTGTACATGGAAGTACTGTTACTTCTGCACAATCTAGGGCTGTGCGATTAATCGATTTTAAATCTAAATCGGATTTATTAATCAAGACGATGTTAAAAAAAGGAAAATCGGAAAATCGATTTTTTCCTTTTTTGCAGCTGGCTGCATTACAGACAGAACTCGTCTAGTCATCTTTGTTTGGTCAAGAAAATAGTAAATGTTGCCACTTTACTAAACTCAAGGAGGATTTACAGTATCTTTCAATTGCACTTCATTCCCAATAGGGAAATTTGTTTGCTATTTTTCTTTAAAAATAAAGATAAAATATTTGAAATATTTCAAATATTTTGTAATTGTCATTTTAATAAAGTTAAAAAAAAATATATATATATTTGAAACAATTTATTCCATTGTCTTTTGTAGTTTTACCAAAAAAAAAATCGAAATCGAAAATCGGGTTTTCAGAGAAAAAAAAAAATCGGGATTTTATTTTTGTCCAAAATCGCCCAGCCCTAGCACAATCTGAGGTTTAAACTGCACCATCTTTTCATTTAGTGCATTTGAGAAGTTTAAAATTCTCTTCAATCCGGGTCGCAGCTAGTCATTAAGGAGTGATAGGGGGTCCCGAAGCCGCACCGATTGGGAACCGCTGCTCAAGAGGACGGAGCCACTAGCAGCAACGAGGCAAATCTTCTCTCAAAACGAAAAAAAAAAAAAAAAACACAAAAAAAACAAAAATCACACAATTAACTGTTCTGCTAAACACAAACCTCCCTCTGCACCGGATCTGTTCAATCACTTCTCAATTTTCGCCCATTCAGCAGCAAATATATCACTTTCTAAGATGTAAAAGATGACCATAAAAGATTTTCAATATTTCATTTTTCTTTTAAAAAAAACATTGCAAGAAGCCGAACTGTTTTTCAACTGAATGTAGAGTCTCACATTAAACACACTCCCAGTCTGACGTCTGTGAGCTCACTTCTCCCTCTTGTGGCCGAGGTGTGTAATAAATGCACAAATCTATTTGCTCCACAATCAAAGAGAAACTCCTCTCCACACAATCAGCTACACCTTCTTCAACTAAAACACATCCACAGACTCGTCCTCCACTCAGAATCATCCTGTCGAGGATGTGGGGCAGCAAGAAGCAGAAATGAGATGAAACTGGGGTACATACAATCAGGTCACTACCAACACAACTCAAATGAGTTACACACTCATTTTGCTTCACATTCTTTCTGTATATCTAGATGTATCTATTAACTTTTTCCAAATATAAAGCTCCCACATGATTCAGATAAATATGGCTAGAACTAGCAGGAAATAAAAACACTTTAAATGGTTACATATCAATATTCTTCTATACTATTGCACTTGACGCTTGACAATGCACTGTCCTTAATGTTTCGTCTATATTTGAGTTGAAATCCACTGACATTCAGGACGATTAATGCAGAGGCACTAAAATGCCTCTCGTCTTACAATTTTGGATTTCCTGCGATTACGGGCAACGAGCGAGCACGCTTAACTGACAATAACCAAGACACAATATCGTCAGAAGCAGAAATAACCACTTCACATAAAAAAAGAAGAAAGAAATGATGACATGAACAGAGTCCTCATGGCAAACTAAACTCTCCTCATTTTGTCGAATACAGACGACAAACAAATGTATACAACATGTACAATAAGAAGAGCTAATATACACGTTCTAAATGTATCTTTATAAAAGAAAACTGCTCTAAAATAGACCTCTTTTTTTATGACCAGGCATGTACAAACAGCAAGATGCATCATGTTTGGACAAAAAGAAAACAAACAAGTAATTAAGACTTCATATGAGAAGCAAACAGTCACAAGAAAAAGTTACAGGAATTGCATAACTATTAACAGGAATGTGCATCAATCAATTAGAAGTTGATAGTTTATAGACAAACCTCTCCAGACTGGTCACATGAAAGTAAATACCATTTCAAAGTCTCGATTATTGCCAGATACAGAGAAGGAAACTGCCGTCCCTTTGAGGTCTGAGTGTCACTGAATACGGGTGGCAGTTACTGGGTTATATTATCTTCTCTCTAAGACATTATGACTTTTAGCAGACATAGTATCACAAATGTTTTACTCCCAAAAAAAAGTCTGAACATCTCTAAGACAGAAGAAACCAGCAAGTCGTATATTCTTAAGCTAAATAATCAAGAGTTCAAAGTGACACTGTTTGTTTCCGTTTCTGCGATGAATCATTTTACACAAGTAACAGAAAAGCTCCATGATCAATTTTGAAGCAAAACTCTAGAGTACAGTTCAGAGTTGATGGCTTTAAACCTGTCCCGTTAACACTTAACGACACGTCAACACGGTGCCGAGCTGGTGCAGCAGACAGTCCAACGGGATTATTATTTTAGAGCTGGCAGAGCTGGGCTCAGTTCACTCCAAACCGGTTTGTAACAAACTCCTGAGAGTTTTCTGGGTTATGAAGTCATGCTTTATCTAATCGGCTGCCGTAACCCCTTATGACCTGATCAAACAAAACAAATTAAGTCGTGAGGGGTCACGTGAACTTCCCCAACTCTGAAAGCGTCTCTAGTCAGATTCATCTAACTGCAGGCTAATGAACTCCTGCATGCACTTCCTGTACTGCATCTCAGTGGGGCTGTTGGAGTTATATTGACCTGACTGGCTGTACGGCCCCTCCGCCTCCCGCATCTCCTCGTTCATCTTGGCCAATCGCAACCTAGGGAGTGATTAAACAAACATTAGATTACATGGAGCCACAATTACGAGTCAATCAATGAATAGTTTCTAAACGCAATTATTAAATAACGACATAGTGGGTAGGTCATTTCAACGCGGTGATTGCAATCATATTACAAAAAAATTGCAAACAGCAGACACATTTTTTGTAAAGTGGCAGTGTGAAGCAGGGCTGAGCGATATATCGAGATTTTAATATATATCGATATATTTTCAAACGCAATATGGTACGAGACAATATCGTTTATATCGATATAGCTTATTTTGCGACAAATTGACTGTACATCAACTCTGACCCCTCGCGCTGGCAAAAAACTACCTTTGTGTGCTGAAACCTGACAGTGTTGACAGGTTAGTTTTCATGGCACAAAATCTGTAAAATGTACAGTAGTTGACTTGTTAATTATTTGAGATTTGCTCAAAGAGATGCAATATCTGTTTACATGTTTTATTTGAGATGATAACAAATGTTTTGTTATTTGCACAACTGTCAACCTCAGTGGAAAAGTCTGCCTGTTACTGTCTACATTGTATTAATTGCACAGTGTATTTTAATTTAATTGTTATGCAGGAAAGGGATATTTGTTTTATTTTATTCAAGAAGCATTTTTATTCTATATATGCAGGCAGTTTATTTTTATTTCATTTGTTTTATACATTTTGATATTGTGCAGACCTCTGTTAATAAAGGTACCTGTGTGACATTTGACACGTGGCTTTGTATTAAAACTGAAAAACTGAAAAAAATGAAGCTAACAGAGATGCTATGCTATAATGCTTTGGGGGAAACCCCAATTATGTCACAGAAAAAATATCGATATATATCGAGTATCGCCATTCAGCTAGAAAATATCGAGATATGACTTTTGGTCCATATCGCCCAGCCCTAGTGTGAAGTAGTCGTGAGGAGTTGCGTGCAGTAGATGGTGAATCAGGGAAACCAAGTGAAAAGCTGTTTTTTTTGCACCGCTACACTTGTGTTGCTGCACGCTGCCGTCGGTGGCTGTAAACACCCTGCAGCCGATCAGCTGAGCCCGTCAGGAGATGTGTTGGACGGCCTGCAGCTGCGTAACACATTTGCAAGCATTTGTGGTTTGCGTCTGCACGAACATGTGCTCAGTAAATAAAGAAATCTCTTTTGTGTTGCCGCTTATTTGTGTGCTACTTCACTGGGCTAAAACATCAGCTCTTGTTCCCACTTCTAAAAACTGAGCGCCTGCTGACCGCCGTCTACTGCGGTAAGACTTTGATAAGTACGTCATACTGACTGAAGAGACGACAACACTCACAATGTGACGATATCTGCGTTAGCTGCGTCCACTGCTATGGTCAGGGGGGTTTTCTCGTCGATGTCTGCAGCATTCTGATTTGCTCCTTTTTTCAAGAATAGGCACACTTGCCTGAAACAAACATAAAAGTGTTTTGGTTTTTTTTCACAGTTATTTTACAAGAGTGGGTGTTATGATTCTCTGTGAAACAGGTTAGGATGGAGATGAGGCGAGCCATGCAAACGAACCCTGTGTGTCCCAGCATGGTGGCGTGGTGCAGCGGTCCTCGGCCCTGAGCGTCCTGCTGGTTCACATTCGCCGAGTTTTGCAGCAGAAACTCACAGGTGACCAGTGAGCCCTGAAATAGACACATAAAATGACATATTTGCCAACTTGCAAACAGAGGTGTCAAGTAACAAAGTACAAATACTTTGTTACCTTACTTAAGTAGAAATTTTGGTTATCTATACTTCACTGGAGTATTTATTTTTCGACGACTTTTTACTTTTACTCCTTACATTTTCACGCAATTATCTGTACTTTTTACTCCTTACATTTTAAAAACAGCCTTGTTACTCTATTTCATTTCAGCCTTTAAAAAAAAACTATCTAGTTAAATTGCTCCATCCGGTTGAGTGAGTTTGGTTGTGGTTGTTTCAGATGTTCTTGTTCTCCAGTTTTGTTCTTACATCCGTTCCCTCAGATTCCTGCAACTAAACTTGGATGTACATTCCAATAAAGGTTAGGATAAATGATAACATGCCTCTGAAGTTTGACTTTTTGCACCATTACAATACTTATAGGCAACTAGTCATCATGACTGCTCTCTGAAACACATGTTAATGCTCAATAGTACACATATATGGTTCTTTAATATATTTGCATTATACTAAGATGCATTCATTTTTAATGGCTTTTGTCCTTAATGGCTTTTTTCCCCCTTACATTACTTTTACTTTTATACTTTAAGTAGTTTTGAAACCAGTACTTTTATACTTTTACTTGAGTAAAAAACTTGAGTTGATACTTCAACTTCTACAGGAGTATTTTTAAACTCTAGTATCTATACTTCTACCTGAGTAATGAATGTGAATACTTTTGACACCTCTGCTTGCAAACATCTGGTAATTTCACTTCATCCCAAAGAAAATCTCCTTCATTGTAGAAAACATGTCACCAGACTGAGTGGGTTTCCTGCAGCCGTACTGACCCCCTGCACCGCCATGATCAGCGGCGTCCTCTTGTCCTCCTCCGTGTTGACCCAGTTGATCTCAGCCCCGTGGGCCAGCGCCTCCGCCATGTCTGGCAGGCTGCGTGCACAAGCCGCCCAGTAGAGCTGCAGACCTGGGCTGTACTCTTTAGGCTCGTAGAAAACCATTTCTTTACAGGGCGATGGCGGAGGAAGTGTGGTGGCCGCGGGCCGACACTCAGCAGCTTCTAGGAAGAGAGATGACAGCCAATTTTGTTTTATACACAGGAGAAATGCCATTTTATTTGTATTTTTTGCAAAAGGAGTCATGACAACTGGAGGGGAGGTCATGTGATAGCAGAGGTGCGACTTACCTGCATCTGCCAGACTGTTATTGGACGGCGTGTTGGTCAGCACCTCTCTGCTCCCATCAGCGCTGTTTTGAATGCCGCTGTCGGCACTTTTCACTGCAAAACAACACTCTGAATCACTTAGGGGAACAACACCAAGATGTCTTTGATCAAGAGTAGAAAATAAAAGGACGACCTTCCTGTTGATTGCTCTGCAGATAGAGATACAATTTTAGTAATTCATTAGTAATTCTGTTGGCCAACAATTTTTTGTTGTTGTTTTTCTACACTTTATCACTTTTTTTAAAAAATGCATTGGTTTTCAAAAGCCATTGAGGTTTTTTGAGCCAGATTAATCAAAACAGAAGGCACTCCTAGTATTTTGTTACTCCATGGATGGGCGAGTAGCTGGCGGAAAATAAATCAAATAGACCTTGATGACAGAGCCCATCCATTATTTTACAATCCACGTCCCTAAAATCCAGAAATATGATAAGACATAGGTGCAAATACCAGAGACTGACCAAAACCAGGAGTTAGAGAAACACTGCCCTCCACATCAGGAAACACAAAACATAGTGTGCTCTGCAACCCTTTTAACTCTTTAGGGCGGTTTTTGATGAAGAAGGAACGGAGGAGTGGATGACAGGTGGTTAGTCTACAGCCCCACAGCGGTGAAATAACATGAAAGAGGCAGGTGGAAAGCAAGCCAAACACTCAGCTTCAAGTACTTACTGCTCCTGAGCTTGTAGGAGGTGTCAAAGTAGGAGAAGAGCGAGTCAAGCTCATCGGGACAGAAGAGAGAGTCGCGGCGAGCCTCCACGCCGCTGGCGGCGGCTACGCGAGGGATTATGGGAGTTGGGGGGAATTGGAGGGTGTAAGTCGAGGATATGGGGAGTTTTAGGGTCAGCAATATGAGCGGGGGGTTAGTCCGGAAGCACAGAACAGCCAGGGGAGGAATGAAGAGAGAGTGTGAAAAGAGATGGATAGAGTAGAGAAAAAGGAAAGCGGGACGAAAGCACAGATCGTTAGACTAGGGACTCGGCTAACACTGGCAGAGACAGACTACGAGAAGCAATGCGAAGCAAAGAGGGCTACCACTGATCACAAAAAACAGAGGATGAGGAATTCTGTCAGCTCTGGAAAACCCACACGAAGGTTCAAAGTTTCTATTTTATATACCGTATTTTCCACATTATATGGCACACATTCAATGAATGACGTATTTTAAAACTTTTTCTATATATAAGGCGCACCGCATTATAAGGCGCTACAGGACAGGCTGGGGTTACGTTATGCATCCATTAGACCGCATGCGGCTCTTTCATCCTTATACTGCGGCTCCGAGTGGCTTAGGAAAATAAATTACAAAAAAAAAAAAAAAAAAGTATTTAATTGAAGTGTATTTTATTTGTGTTAGTTCTTTAATATTTTAGTTCTAAATTGGAAAATTATTGTGATCTTGACATATTATTAAAATTTCACAGACGCAGGTGGCAGGCCAGCAGGCCAATCCTAGACCGGCTCATCGGGAATACTCCCGGTTCTCCTATGGCCAGTCCGGGCCTGGCGACTGCTTACCGTAGTTGCGAGACCTGTTGCGGCTCAATATTGATCCATATATAAGGTGCACCGGATTATAAGGCGCATGGTCAGCTTTTGAAAAATTGAAGGCTTTTAGGTGCGCCTTATAGTGTGGAAAATACACTACTAAAATTTTTTAAATCTTTATATAATAAAAGCTACATATTCTTCTTCTGGTCTTCCCTTTTTCCCTGCCTGGTAGTTCTTCCTCCAGCATCCATCTACTAATGTGTTCACCTCCTCTTTATGTGTTGAAACCATCTCTCTCGCTCTATTTCCAAGACATATAACTGGTTGTTTTGAATCCATCCTTTAACACCACACCAGTCTTAACCGAGGAGCAATACCCGACTTAAATTGACTTTAAATTAATTAACTCTCAAATCTATCCTCTCAAACTGGTAATAAAAGCTTTTTGAATGTTTGAGGTTGTTGGACTCAGGAAAGCAGATCCTTAAAAGGTGTGTTTTGCATTCATCTTGTACTGACCCGACTTCTCCGAGACGTTGGACGCAGGGCGCAGTTTGGGTGTGGGTGGAGGCGCCTTCGGCGGCAGATGCTCAGAGCTGCTGCTCAGCCTCTTCTCCTGCTTGCTGAGAGAAACCACTTTGGTTCGGAGCTCCTCGTCTGTCGGCCGACGAACAAACCGACGATCCACATATTTAGCTTTGATGTAGGCCTCCACCTCGTGTCTAGGAAAACCAGAGACGTGTTGGTTTAAGAACATTGAGTCCAACTCTTGTTCTACCTGTGGTTGACTTTTACTCCCTTTAATCACTCAGAGCTGTTTAATGTTGAAGAAGCTACGGACTGAATGAGACCAAAGCTACCTCTTTATGCGTAAAATTATATTCGAATACTAAAAACAAAAAAATTAATTAGCTGTGAAAGTTAGAATAGAAAGCTAAAATAGTCCGGCACCTTGGGTCTCCTGACTGAGGTTTTCTGGCCCCCAGCTCCTCTCGTCGTGCTTCATAAATCTGGTTGATCTCTTTGTTCCCCAGCTCACACATCAACTGCAAAATTAATAAAATTAACCATTAGGTGTGCATACAAGAAAAAAGAGAAAAGACTTTGACTTCTGCGTGTGCAGCAGAGGTGCAATAGCAGTGTAGTCACACATAACACTTTGAAAAACCGGCATCTGAACGAAAACTGACTCACCTTGAGAAGTTCTGGCTCCCATGTGTCCAAAGTCAAAGAGCGAACCTTCGAGAAATGAACTCCAAGACTCCTGTACGTGAAAGAAGCATCAAAACACAAAACATAATAATGATGTCATTCACCATGTCTTCATTATGGAAGGTTACATTTTAAATGTCTTTGCAGCATTTATCACACAAGCTTCTTTTCAGTGCGGAGAACGTAATTCTTGGATCGAGACGAAAAGGCCTGAAACAATCATGAAAAATTTGCTGATGAAGAATCTAAAAGTACAACAGCAAGTATTAAAATGTTATGCAAAATGCAAAAGAACAAGAGTTTTAATGCTGATAAAACAAATACAAGTATCTCCTGTTTTGACTCATTACACAAATTACACAAGATAAGTAATATTATATAAGTAGCGTTATTTTCTCTAAGTCTTTCTGCAGACAGACCATCTCAAAGTGAGCAGCAACTTTTATCTGAACTTGTATAAATGTATGAGCCTATTTATATTGGGGTGATTTTAATATTCAAACTGATGCCTCCTTGGATGGTCGTCCTACTGATTTTTCAAACAATATTTCTTCCTTCAAGCTTAAACTGCATAGTTATGGACAATTGGACATTATTTGGACCTCTGCATCAAAGTCTTCAAAATATTCCAGGGCCATACTAATTACACTAAAAATCTGACTTTTTGACTTTGTGAGTCTGAATCATAAAATATTACAACCCTTTAAAAAAACCTACATAATGCTACAAACATCCTACTTTTATTACCTTTCCCAAAGCATTTTAAGTCATTTTCTCCCATTTCCTTTTCTGTTTTTTTTTCTTCCCAAATAGTCTCCCATGTGAAGATGTGAAGATGTCCTCTATGTCGAACTCAATTTCCAATCATTGAATTAATTGTACTTGTTTGTTGTCTGATTTTTTAACAGTCTGTTATGTTTGTCTCAAACTATTTTATGTCAAAACATGTGGCTTTTAAAGATGCGGACACTATTTGACATGTGTTCATCTTTCAGCAGCGACACCGTTGAGGTAGAGGTCTTTTATTTCATTCTTTTTTGTTACAGACACTCTTTACATTGAGCCTGCAGGGCCAGTTTTTTATTATTTCTTCTGTAAAGTCCCTTTTATTAAAGATATATGTGTAGTAAAATACATATATGAAAAAATAAAATAAATTAATTACTCTAATTACTCATTAAGGGTTACAGTTAGGGGTTAACCCTAACCCTCAAAAACCAGGGATGTAGACTATTTATTACTGTCTTATATACAGAGTGTGGGAAACGACCTGCTTACTTGTATCTTGATTAAACTTTTATTAACTTTACTCTAGCGAGTAATTTGATGTTTTCACAACATCCCAAGCAGACTGCAAGTTTACATGACAGTGAGATTAAATTTCACAAATCCCCAAAGACCAATATTGTATTGGAGCCTTTCACACCATGGACCTGAGAGGATTTTCCAAAACTCAATATAAGCAAATATAATTTGAATGTTTCTAGTTTTCACAGAGCTAAAATGAACTCCAAATGAACTGTATTAATGCAAGATGTTGAAAAAATAAATAAAAGGTTCCCCCTTCCCCAGTATTTGCTTCATTTATTCATTAATTTCTCTGAATTCCTCCTTTCTGGAAAGGAAACCTTCTATTTTCACTGCGCGTACACCAAGAAACTGGTTATGCAAGAGTTAGGTATTGCGTCTTTAAGTCAAGTTTTCATTATCCATCACCTGAGTCGTTGCTACTTTATCTTCCAGCCAACTTTATGTACAACTATACATAAACACATCATCAGAGCTTTAGTAATAATAAGCTGGTGAAGGACTGCAGCACTTCACCTGTGGATGCCAGAGCACTGGATGCAGAGAGTGATGCCCAGATTGATGCTGGCCCAGCGGGGATCTGGCTGGCCACAGTCGCAGCAGCAAGCATTGCCGGCGATGGCCAGGACCTTCTGGAGAGCACTCTCCCCTTTCAGCGACCGCTCCTTTGGCTCCCCGCCAGAGTCCAGACTCCCTGTTGACGTGGACGACTTCCTATCTAGCTTCTGACGAGAGAGGGGTGGGAAAATGTTTGGTCTCCAAACTGAATGGTCAAGACTGAATAAAATATGCAGACATTATAATATAAAAAAAAAAAAAAAAAAAAAAAAAAAATCAGGTCCTGTCATAGAAGGAAAGAGCTGGAGGAAATTAAACTTCAGAATGCAGCAACATTCATAATATCTCAAATATCTCACATGTTTTTCCAAAATGATATAGATACTTCAGTTTGTATTTAAAATGACATGGAGTCTTTAAATTTATCGGCTGCAAAACTATTATACTTATAAAGACGCATCCAGTCAGTGTCGGCATGCTTGGTTTTTACCTCTCCGTCCTCTCCCTTGTCACGGAAGGCGGTGGCGATGCTGTTCTGGACAGCTTTGATCCAAGCCTGCCGCAGCTTCTCCGAGTCCGCCTGCATCATGCAGCTCCTGAAGGGGCACACAGCTGCTGTTAGCTGACAACGTGTGTGTGTGTGTGTGTGTGTGTGTGTGTGTGTGTGTGTGTGTGTGTGTGGTGGAGGGCAGATACACTGCTGATAACCCTTCTGTCTATTATAATTTTTTTTAAATTCTAGTTTTCATTAGACTGATAAAGATATTTCAGTCACTCAAACTCACTTGGTGGGTGAAACCACTTCAAAACAGAAACGTCGCTCGATGTCCTCGCAGTGTTTGACCGTACATAGCCTCAGGTCTTCTACCACTATTGTAGGGTTGTCCTGAGTGAACAACACAGGGGGTCTAGTTAAATACAGTACACACATACATGAAGATCATCCAAACAACATTGTGAAAGGTATTTCCCGCTTCTTTGATTTTTGATTTGATTTGATTTATTTTATTTTTGTACATGTAAAAAAAAAAGAAACAACACTTCATGAGAACTTTAAGCAAACAACAACAAAACAAAACAAAGAATTTCATCCTTTAAAACTTGCTAACTTGATTTAGATGTGCCAAAAAGGAGTAGGAAGAAGTTTAAACATATTTAGTCCTACCCCCATTCACTGATCATTTAACCTGTATTTATAATTATTCACACACTGTACTCACACTGCTAAGTAACAGTATTATTATTATTACTATTATATACTGTAATTATACTCACACAATTATAATGTAATTATACTCTTTCCTTTAACTTATCTCTGGTAAGTATTTTATATTAGCTTGACACGTCTTTCTGTCTAGGCTAATTGTTCTTAAAGATGTTTCAACCAGATATTAACCAGATGATGCTTTGTAGGTGAAAGGTGAATTGTATTCAGGAGCCAAAGAAAAGGATGTCCAGTCGCCTCGATCCAAGCCTTTTGAGAGTTACTAATAGTTTGCCTTCCTCTCCTTATCCTTAAGCATATTGCTAGTGCAGTGTGTCTAACAAAGTCACAAGATGTTTTTGTAAAACTAGAGTTGCACCACAAGGAGGGAAAAAAAACCTCACATACTTGCACGATGCAAATGACCTCACATATGGACAATACATTTGTATAAACTACTTTTCCAGAATATAGTGCAAGCATTTCCCCTTGAAGCACACAAAACACGTCCTCACACATAGCAGTGGTTTGCTCGACACAAAACAACCATTTACAATTTTCGCCTTAAAGAGAGGCTGCAGCGTCGCGCTAAAAATACGTGGAGGGATTTTTGTGCTGGTGGTGAAACAGAAACATATTTTAATGTGGTCAGCGAGGAGTGAGTCACTTGACATACCTTAAATTTCTTCTGGTAAACTAGCTGATTGTTTTGGATGGAGAACCAACGTCTGAAAGGAGATCACAAGTTTATTAGGACGCACAGTCACATGCAATTACCAGTGATGCTCCTAAAATAAGTGTGGGATGGAGCTGGAGCACATGAGTAAATAAAGTCATTTTGTGTATTTAAAAAAAAAAACTGACAAAAAAAACAATTTGCACTTCAAATTGGGTTTTTCGTTTTGGAATAAATCTTTGGATGCGAAAGCAGCTCCAGACAAAGTCTCACTCAAGAATCTCTAGTGTTTAGGTGCATTAGTATTTACACAGAAATATTACACTTCTCTTGATCTTGTATCGCTGCATTATTCTAGCAGATGAAAGATGAAACAATTAAGATCTGATTGAATATGAAGACTTTTACAGAAATATTGTACTTGCTTTTTATGAATTACACTGTAAATTTGAGAGGAATTGTGTTCAATTGTCTTGATTGTAAACTTTAGCAAAACATTTGATCTCTTCTAGAAAGCCTTCAGCTTGGTTGCATGTTGTGAAGAGGTTTTACTTTACCGATGAAATAATTCACTTCAACTTAATATCACTTACTGAACTAGTGACAGATCTACAAATTAAACGGTGTTATTCCGTACCTGTTCCATGTCTTGAAGGCATTACTGGCTCTCTTAAACAGATAACCCTCCATGGCAATGCCATTGTCTGCATCCACATTGTACTCCAGCTTGGTGTCATCATTTGAGAAATCCTGAAAAACACAGTTGGGCAGGAAAAATTACAGCAAAAGTAGAGAGAGGATTTAAAAAAAACAAGCAACTACTTTAGTGGCTAATATAATAATGTTTGTCACATTTTTTTGGTGTGATGGGGCGCAGCTGCAGCTCGTGATGGGGCTGTCAGCCAGTTGAAACATACAGTAATGTGCAAAAGTCAGAAGCCCCTCATTTCATCCGGTTTTTGTTATGTAAAAAAGAATAAAAATGTTTTAATCATAAAATCATCTGACTGTAGTGGGTCTCTATATTAGGTAAATATAACATCAGACAAACAACAAACTTTTTCACCATGCTATTATTTATTTGACAAAAATGCAGCCAAAAAAACAAACATGTGGTCGATACCAAGTACCCCTTTTGTTCAGAAACTTGTAAATCCACCTTTGGCAGCTAAAACTTAAGTCATACAAGAAACAACTACATCATCTATCTCTCACATTCTTGTGGAGGAGCTCTAGGCTGTTCTGTAGCAACGGCTTTAGTTCATTGAGGTTTTTACAGAAGCGGTTATGATCAATTCAAGATGCCCAGGTCCCGTTGCTGTAACCCCCCCACCCCTCGACTCAAGCACGAATTTTAAGGACAAGTCATCAGTTCTCCTTTTATTCTATATGATATAATGGTTTGGCATAAGGTCTATATTAGGATCAACATTGTTTTGGGGGAAGATGCACCTCCCATATCAGGCCATAATTCAGCATTGTGCATCATTATGTTTAGGAACAAACAAATGGTGATGAAATACCAGGAGAAAATGCCCCCTTTGCTTTTACTGATCTCTCATGTGGCGGTTAAGTGTGCAGTTTCATCTCTAAGCACTGAGAAGATGATGGGAACAACTTCTAACCTCAGTTGTCACCCTGCAAATTGCTTTCGAGAAAAAACTGCTAAGAGCAAGACTATAACATGTAGTTGATGTTCCTAGTTTAGCCATCAGGTTGCTATGCAACAGCAACATTTGTAACATGAAAGCCATGTTTTTGAAATATAACAAGAACGACTTCAGATGTTTCTAAGAACAGATGTTTAAAAAGCTGACAGCTGTGTCATATGTATTGGACTCAACTTGGAACTGACCCAGTGGACCCAACTCTGACTTTTCTTTAATTTTTGGACTTGATTCAGACTCGTCTACAACACTGCAACATGCAACGACCGTAGCTACGCTACAACTGGGTCTGGGTGTTGTTGTGGGACTGTCCCAGTCTACCTGCTACTGCGATACTGCCACACACTCCTAACTCCCCGCCAACTTTATCAGCCTCACGCGATGCACAACCACACGCATACGCATGCACACAAGTCTGTGTGTCCTTGTGGAGTCAGTTTTCACCAGGCGTCAGCGTCTCCACAAACCATTACAGCTCCAGATCCGTTACTGTAAGGAGCTGGGGAATCACATTCTCAGTCATCCTTCCAGAAACATCTGCAGTCTTTTACAAACTCCAAAAAAAAAAAAAACACTTTAAAAGTTAAGCTAAAATTTTAGAAGCGTACATATTTCAAATAAGTAAGTTGACTGAAAAATGACCTCAGAGATTCAGAAAGTGGTAACAACAGCCACTATTTCCTGTTTACTTTTGGAAAGTAACCATGCTAAACAATGGCTTTCACCTGAACCTGAAAACTTAGTCCAAACAAGTGTCTACTCTGAGCGTCACTACATTGTATTCAATATCAGATTTCAAAATATCTACCCATTTATTTCTAGTGCATGACTGTCTGTCAGTCTGTGACTTTGGGCTTTTCTCCATCTGTAACCTATGCAAGTGCTGAATGACTGGGCACTCTCATAAACACAACACAATTTTCCAGGATGACGCTGGGAAGTCGAGTTATTTTGGTTGCACAACAGGAACAAAATGCGTCTGTATCAAGTTTCTAAATAGAAAGATAATGGAAAGTGCTGGTCAGCGCATTGACAAATCCACCTTTATCTGGTGGACAGCACTAAAGCCACACAGTTTAATTATCATGAAACAATGACTTTTATTCAAATAACTGCTCTTAAGTATAGCTTAGAGTAAGAGTCTGTCTTAAGCTTTGACAAGTAAGACGTTCAACTACAAACTAGCTACCTGATGCATGTGTGCATTTAGTGACAGAAGCACAGAAGCAATCAAAGAAATGTGGAGCACTAACAGACACTTGAAACATTTATGGTTCATACATTTCTGTGAGTATTTAGTTTTGACAAACCCATTTTAATTCTGTGAGATACTTTTTAAAAAGAACAGTAGTGGACAAACTACAAAGCGAGAAGGATGTTGTTCTTAGTCTCCCAAACACTTGCAAAACAAAAACATGGCAAAGTCCCAAACCATTCTCTGACATCAAACCAGCAACCCAAGTTCACTATAGCAAACACTAACAACATCAAAATGGTTCATGCTGTATCATCAAAACATGAAGAATGATGCATGTGTTGCATTTTAAGATGATGCAACAGACGGAGGTGCAAATATTTACACAAGCAGAGCATTGCATTCCCTTAGCATGTGCTGGAGAGGAGATGAAAGCATGAGGCTGACGGGGTTACAACACAGAAGTCAGATGGAGATTGATGCATTGACTACGTACGGAGGTCGACCTCCAGGCGCAAAATTTGCTGCGGTCTGGTAAAAAGTCAAGCTCTGCCACCTCCTAAAATGTCACACACAGCAAAAGAACAACACACAGAAAAGAAATTTGTATTTCCCAACAATTAAAATCAGAAATCCATCATGGATTACTTACAGTAAAAACCAAAATAAAAAAATATTGTGTGTCCATTCAAGAGAAAGCTCGTACTGCAAAACAAGTAGCTCGGGTCGTGGTCACGCTGTCAAATGCACTGACACAAACACACATAATTCAAGTCCTTATTAGACTCACTCACCAGATACCAAACATAATGAAAACGGCTGAAAATCTTCATTTTCCCAGATGTTTGTTTCTGAGCCAACTTCTCTGTGTGCCCGTTTTCCAGCAAACCTGACAAATGGCCAGTCAGAAAGCCTCCCTGCGTAGCATCTCAATGACTGAAGTCACTTGAACCAGCGTGGCTCGTCTCTTCCACACACTCTCGCCTCCCTCCTCCTCTCCTGTGGCTCGCTGTCTATCAAAACATTTGTCACAGCTTCAGCTGCTCCTCCTCCGAGGACTCCTGCTCTAGGCAAAGGTCACCTGTGTGTGTGTGTGCGTGCATGTGTTTCTGTGTCAGTGATGCTGGTGTGAGTGCTGAATTGGAATAATTAAGCGGACGAGTCTGTGCATAAAACATTTATAACGACTGCAGATGAACAGACGTGCACTCGGCATTTCCCCTCATTGGCTCAAATATGCTGGACAATCGGTAACGTCTGATCCTTTCATATGAACTGAAATGGTAGTTAAGGTTTATTCTCACAGAGAACTACATTTCTGTAGCCGTTTCAGAATCAATGATTCACGGTTTACCTTTGTAGACAAAATCATTAAGCCAGCAGCGCATCTCTGATGTTTCCTTAATGGCACTTGGAAGCTGTCATGTAGTGTGGTGTCAATGTTTTTGCTGAATAATGCACACAGGCAGATTTATGGCACACTAACCACAACCTTAGGACCCCTTTCAGCTCCCATGAGGATGAAAGGTTTCAACAAAAGAATGATCATTTGCAATGTTTTACTGCAAGCACAAACAAAAGGCCCCTTTTAAAAATAGATATATAAATAAATACAAATGATTTATTTCTCCCTTTTCTCTCTATCAGACTTCTGTCAGGCACCACAAAGCCACAGATCCCATCCTCACGCCAGCTCGCCACAGATTTCTTTATTAGTTCATCTGCTACAAGTTCAGCATCCTGATAAATACAGCCAGTACAACTCACGAGCACTAGAGCTGACTCATGGCAGGCTTTAAGCTGGCCAATCAGAAGATTTTAGGGGCGTTGTAGAATGGGTCTTAAAGAAACATGAGCTAAAATGGTTTGCTACAGACAGAGGGCAAACTTCTGGGTTAGATTTAATAGTCAGTATATAAAACAACTAATAAAATGAACACATTATTATTTTGTTTTTTTAATGCAACTGGTGTGAAAGATTTATAGCGTGTAGGAAATGAGAACTTTAGGGCTCTTGTTCTCTTACACTGCTTTTTAAGCATTTTATTCTCATTTAACCTTTTACTACAGTTCATTTCAATAAAAATACATGCGATAAGGACTGTATTATTGCTCTGAATAACCCATTACTAAAGATTATTGCCTGCTAACTTCCTGTGTGAAACTTTGGGAAGTTGTAAGGAAGTATGATGTTAAAATATCTGTTTTATTATGGAACTGAGGTTGATTAAACTAAAATTTCCATCCAAATAGACATGCATGGCCATTTAAATTGGACACGGCATCATATCATGCAAGTTGCTCAATTTAATCTTATTTATTCAATCAATCAGCTCATTTGTGTTTCATCGACTCCAGAGATGGAGTCCATTTTAAGGACAGCCAGGTATGTGGTGTATACGGTACGTAAGCATGCAAGCGTAAAGAAGACTTCACAGTGAAGGACAAGAAAGACAAAGACAGCTTACCTGCAGAGCAGCCTGGGTTGAGCAGACGTAGAAATGAGAGAGGAGAAAAAGCCAAAGTAGAGGAAAAGAAAAGACAGCTGGTTAGAAGTGTCTTCACACTAGCAGCCAGTCGGAGGGCAGAGGGAGCGAGATAAAAATAGCTTATAGATAAATTGGTGAAGGGTAAACGGAGGATAGGTGTTCAAGGACAGGCAGAAGTAGTCACATGTACAATGACTAAACAAAAGAGAAAGAAGAATATGAAAGAAAATGCTGGGGGAGAACAAGACAGGAGGAGGCGACATGAATAACTTCAAATAAAAGACACTTCAGAGGAAGTACTTGATGACCAAAGTGGATTCCACTGACAAAAAGAAACAGAAGTTCAGAAAAACCCAGCAGACAGTTGGCTGGCAGATGTCTGGATTCAATGATGTTCAGTTAAAGTTAGACAATTTACAACAACCACATATCCTAGCATAACAACCCACATCCAGCTTTATTTCTAAGCCACTGCGGGGCTATAAAAGTCTGGAGAGATTTAAGTTTAGAACCTAAAAAAAAAGTGACTTTCAACTAAAATGTGTTTCAAGAAAATGTGAAATATGAAAATAAATGGTGACATAAGTGGGAACAAGACTCAGTAGTGAGAGGGAGTGTTGGCAGAGATGCCGGACAGAGATGAGGACATGCTGAAACCAAACCTTTTTGTTTGGAAATGGGTTTCCGTCAGCCATCAATAATGCATGGCTGCGTAGCTGAGATCACCCTCTGTTATCACCTTACACCCGGGTGGAGTTGTAACTCCATTCACTCAAATGACAAATAAACCCAACACGATCAGACCTGAGCCCCAGATTAAAAGGTAGCTCAAAGGTTGCATAATTATAAACATTATTCACTTGAAATGTAACTTAGTTTTTCTTTTCCTATTGGAGTATTTGTTTGATTTAACAATAAACATAGTAAAAGGCTCTCTCTATAAATCCTGTAATACCATCAGCAAAATGCGCCACTTCTCTTTTATCCAATTTTCCTGTTTGTACTAATCCACCTAAATGATTTTATAGCCTCTCAATATCATATGTTTTTTTATTCTGTTTTGCATACTGTACCGATGTGCCTCTTGGCCAGGTGTCCCTCAAAAAATACATTTTATCTCAAGGGAGTTCTTGGTAAAAGATTAAATAAAATAGTACTAAGTCTGTGTGAAGCAGAAAAGCCTTGTGGCAAAGACAAGCAATCACTAAAAATGTTCACAAAATGAGCAAATTTCCCAGCAGTTTGCTGTCGTAGTGTCCTTGGGCAAGACACCTTACCCACCTTGCCCCGTGTGAATGTGTATGAATGTGTATGAATGTTGGTGGTGGTCGGAGGGGCCGTTTGGCGCGATATGGCAGCCACGCTTCTGTCAGTCTGCCCCAGGGCAGCTGTGGCTACAAAACGTAGGTTACCACCACCAGGGAGGATGTGTATGAATGAATAATGATCTCTGTAAAGCGCTCTGGGTGCCTTGAAGGGCGCTATATAAATCCAAGTCATTATTATTATTATTATTATTATTATAAATTAGCAAGTCATCAGTCGTGGTTTTCATTCTCTTTTCCAACTATACAATATTATGAATATATGCTAGGTGCTAAATGTGTGGATGCTGTGTTTATGTCCCGGTGCTGGAGACGATGTTTAAACCAGAGGAAGAGTGAGATAATAGGGAGTTTTTATGCACCTTTTGCTGGATGGTGGAGTGCTTCAGTTCCATGTCCCTCTTCTCTTTGGCAGCATCGACCACCAGCTGGTCCAACTGCAACACAGATAACAGATAATTAGTCACGCTTAACAAACCAAGTGATTTCAAGATCTTCACTCAAAAAACAGCTTTAGCTTATTTAACGCAACGTATGTATATGGAAGTAAAAGTGCAAAGACTGTAAAACCGAGTTCTGGTCTATTAACTTCACTTGACAAATTAATTTGTGTGTGCTGTGAGTATTTATTTCTCTTTTTCTTGCCCAAATCAAGGCAAGGCATGCTGTGTCCTCTAAACAAAACAGACTGAGCTCTGAAGGCTTCATCGCGTGTGAAACTGGATGGGAGCTGAATAATTCTCTTCACCAAACTGCAACTGACAGCTGCATGCAGACGGTGAAACAAAGACACTTTTGAGGAGAAAAGAAAGCAAGAAGTAGAAAAATAAGAGTTTCAATAGATCACTGAGGGCCAGAGAGCAATACTGAAAATGTGCCAGTTTGCCTCAGACCAGTGAAATTCTTTTCTAGGTCTCTTGATAGTCTGTTGATGCAGTGTGACCCGAATCAGAATGTCTCAATCCTCAAACACAAAAGAATCAGTATGTGATTAGAGGTCAGTATGGGTTTTTTTCCCCCTTCATCTTCTTTTTGCTGAAGAGGGGGAGGGAGAGGAGTTCAAAGTTTCATAAGTAAACTGCAGAAACAAACACTTATGTAGTGTGAATGATTTAAGGTTTGAAAAAGTCACATAATCAAGTAAAAATATATTTTGTAGTTCTATTTTAATTCATGGATGGTCATGCTGGCTTGACTACAGAGTGACGCAATGAAATCTAACAAATATTTCACATGAACATAATAGGGTGCAAAAATCAAAAGCACTCAAAATGTCTTACATTGCAAGTAAAATAAATATATGATAAATATAAATTGAAAAGTTTTGAAATTGAAAAGTTACTGGATCAAGACTAAAAAACATAACATGAAAATGGAGCAGCAGAAACAGAAATAAAAATAATCATGATAACTAAAAACTGTCTGTGAAGTGAAGGACAGTAATGGATCCAATCAAGATGTGTCTCGTGATCTTTTAACTTTGACCCTGGTAACATTTATCTCAGCAGAAAACAAAAAATGAATCCATGTTTTAATCAGGACTGCTTCACTTGCACTGAAACAGTTTTGATTGCTTTCTCAATTGTTTTCTACATTGATAGGTAGTTGTCTGTTAATGTTTGAATGCATGCAAAAGTGCCATCACAGAAAATTTCATTTTTTTCCCCCAAGAAATCCTTAAGAGTTAACAAAACATAGCCCTTTTAATGTAGCTTTTTAATGTATTCATAGGTTTAAAATGTATACATTCCACATCTTTAATGTTACAATGTTTAACTGTTTCCTTTCACTTTGAGAAATAACATTCATGCTTGGTTTTACAGAGCATGAATGAATCTGCTCTTCCCTAGGCGTTTTGGAGTAGATAGAATTTGAGGAGCCGTTTGTTTTGTTTAGAACGGAAATGGGTGGACGAGAGCAGCCGACTGATAACATCAGATGGGAAATGTTTTTCCCTGCTTCAACCACAACAACTAGCCCGGTCCACTCCGGCCGTCCATCTGCCGTCATCTGAAAACACAGGTGTGTGTTTGTTCAGGTATCTCTCTGCATATTTTATGACACTATCTCACTTGCATGCCCGCCCCCCCAAACCCCTAAACAATGCCTGCTGAGACATCGGCTCAGATGTTTTGTCCTGCTTCTGTCTGTCTCTTCCTTCAGTCTTGATAAGCAACTATACTGACAGGCTTTATGATTCATGGATGAGACGCAGAACGGCTCTGAGGGCTCATTCACTGAACTTCCATGGGGTCAGTCATAAGGCTTTGTGTCATGGCAACAATCAGTAACATATCTAATACACAGAAGTAGATTGTTCCACTAGTGTGCCAGAAATAGCAGCACACTGCAAATGAATCATTGTAAGTTGTCATGCAAATAAAAAAAGAACTTCAAAGACAGAAAGCCATGCAATCTTACTGTGACCCTCTGTATCAATTACTGAGCAACTGTCTACATAACAACTCAATACCTAATTCTCAGACCACTACTGCAACTTACTGCAACAAAATTCTTGGTTTATCTTATCTGACGATTTTTCCTGTTTTCTTCTCACCATCCCTTTTTTATCTTGAATTTGTAAAGGTTACTGGTTAATTTAATTTTTCTTATCTCCTGCTACCAAACAAAGCCCAACCATGCTGTTCATCACTTTCACTCCACATCAAGGGAGAAAGCTTTCGTCTTCAAAACCCAAACCAGGAGTCGTTAAAGACCAAAATACACAAGGTTCTTGTTGGTGGGAAGTATTCCTACCCTTTATCAATTTCTGATTGGTTACAGACATCATGTCATATTACCAGACCTGTTGACAGCTCCTCCACACCTCCCGACACAGCCTCTCCACCTTCTTTAGCTTCATGATGGACAGAAGAAAAGATAGAAAGCACAATCTCCTTGTTTTCTGCTTCCCACAGCTTGGCGTCTGATCCGTCTCTCCTCTTGGTTTTGCTCTGCTCCAAATTCAGTGTGACAGATTTCTAATCCACAGCAGAGTTTTACTCCAGTTGTTCGCCAGCTTGAAACCAACCCTCTCTTTTTTTCCCCCTCCCTCTTCAGGGTTTGGGTTATAAGACTTGTCTTTTCCAATTCTCTCCTTTCTTCATCACAAGTACTTGCTTTTTTTTTTTGCCTTCAGCTTTTTGAGTCGTACAGTCCATGCCTTTCTGGCCTGCCTCAGTCTCTCTTTGCTTTGAAAAGATTATGTTCTGTCATTTCTCCTTTTCTGAAATCTGCTTTTAAAAAGAAAAAAATGAATAAATAAACGCGGTCCGGTGGAAATGCTTCACTTTTTTCTGTCACTGTCGAGGTATCAGCAACATCTGATGTTTCCAGTTTCAGAATGAAAGGGAAAGAAACGTCCTTCTTCGCTCGAATCCAATTCAGAGGACTGCTGCTCCAACGTTTCCATTATGGCTTCCAGAAAAATGGCTTCTTTTCAAATAAAATAAACACTTTGCAGTTCCCTTTTTGTCTTAGTTAAAAAGTCACCAGAAAAAGGAAAAAAAAATTGCTTACAATCAGCACTTCCCTCCTCAGATGTGAACACCTCAAGTCCTGACTCTGAACTCGTTTATCTTCTCTGGTCCCGCATGCTCTGCTCAGAATACTAGCCTGTACTTCTGCTTCAGCCTCAGGGTCACCTCTTTAAAATTCACAACACTAAACATCAATCCTGTGTCTTTTCTGTGTTCGCTCAGCTCACTGTCAACTCTGTGAGTCCTCCAGTGGGGAAAACCCTCCGACTGTTTTCTTTCCTCGTTCCTGGCGACTTGTGCAGCAGCTCCACCATGATAATAATCTTAAAGTCACATTCGGGATGTGTTTGGGTCTAAGGGAAGACTCTTGTTTGTCAGAGGATGCACATAGACACACACACACCTCGCCTGATAACTCATTCGACAAAAAAGATAGCAACCCTCATGTGTATATACATGAAATACTTGGGAGTTTTGTTACAAAGACATTTGAATAGAAAAAAGAATGTAAACATGTTTCCTTCAGGAGCAAAGATATCTAGTGATTATCAAACATTTCATTTCATATCAGCAAGGGGAAAGAAACTTGATAGTACACCTCACCATCACCTGCTGGTACTGCTCCCAGTCAGTGTCAACTCACTGCAAAGCAACTACTAACTAACTAAAAATAGAATCAAGAGCTTTTTCTAAAAGGCATCACCTTCTTTCTTCAAACTATATTATTTGATTGTCAAACAAAATAAAACGCGTTTCTACTTGAGATAGCGCTGTTATGGAAACTCAGCAATCAGCTATTCCGCAGCCACTCTCAAAATAGCGTCATGTTTGTTTATATTTCATTAGTTTATTATGTGTTTCCGCAACAGTCCAAGCGATGCCAGTGACCAAGTTGTATACATTTTTATGTGAAGGATTAATTCAAAAATAGAAAAAAGGAAGTTATGAAAGAAGCAACGAGTTTTTACACAGCACTTCCTGACCAAAAACCCAAGTGGTGTAAAGCATAAGGATAATCTGAGCTATATGTGCGTGTAGAAAGAGGCCTGTACCTGTCCTCCCAGCTGTTTCATGAGAGGCTGCAGCTCACTGAAGAGGTCATAACCTTGGTGGAAGAACGTCAGATGGGCATACATGAAAGACAGCATCTAGGAAAAACACAGTGATTAGTCAAAGCCCTGCAAACATGACACCCATGTCATTTGAGTAAGAAGGAAACTCACTGATTTCAGGATTTCTGATCTTTTCTTGGACTGCAGCACGTTTATCTGAAAACAACAATAAGAAAACAGTCAGAGGAAGGAACACATGCAGCAGCCAGAGCAGGCAAACACATCCTAAATGTATCAGGAGATAACTGAGAGGAGAAAAACACCACAAAGAAAAACTAAATGTAAAGCTCAGGATGGGAATTAAAAAAACAAAAACAAAGTCAGACAGATGGGGAATAGAGATCACAAAAAATGTCAAGAAAAAGGGGAAACTAAAGAAAGCTGACGAGCGTGAATCACGTGGTTGGAAATTACACAGAACATCTCCCCAGGCTTTTCCAGATAGTGTTTTGTCAATCGAGCACCAGGGGGAGCCCGTTGTCTGATATTAAACCCCGAGATGTACTGTAGTTGAAGCCCAGTTCAACTATTATCCTCACTGTCCCGCTGTGCCGTAGCCTCAAGCCTTCTCATTTTTCTGAAAGTCATTCTTTTGTCCAGGCGTATTACTATTCTGCTGCCTGTCTCGCCTAAGGGGAGGTTATTTTAGGTCACTGTTGAAGCAGAGAGATGTGTGGTGCATTTTAAATACAGACGCTGATGCACTCCAGCAGGAGTGACAGTTGCCAAAAACTGCTCTTCGACAGCAAAGTTACAGACTGGGTGTGGTGATGCATTTGGCTTGCAGGAAAAGCAGGGCAGCCTCTGAACACTGCATCATGTAGTGCTCATGAAGTGACCTTGTTTTGTTTGTTTGTGGTCAAGAAAAAAGGGTCACCCTATTTCAATACATTAGAGATGAAGACTTCAATCCATCTTAAAAGGCCTCCGATAATTTCATTATTGAAAGTCGTAAGTCGGTTTGTAGAGCAACACTTGACCGCACTTGTTTTTGTATGGACATGTGAACTCCCATCCTGGGAAGAAAGCTTATTTTTCCATCTCAAAGCCACAATCACTGATGCCTCACAAGTTTTACAAGCCCTTGGCTTTTTTGGATTACAGGCAGTAGTAGTTTTGACTGGAACAGCGCCCTTAAATGATGGTAATTATGTTGGTACAATTCACATGGGGTCAAGACAACAGCCACAAGCAAAAGTTACAAGCAATTAGCTGGTAATTGTTTGCTAAGTTGTGGTAATTCCCCCCTTTTAAGGGTGGAGAAGAAGCTTCATTTCAGCACAATAAAGTTTTATGGGTATAATAGAAAAGCCCTGTAATGCTTTTGGTGAGGTACAAAGTGGAAAGATTAATGAGGATAAAATTAAAAGTAAAGATACGGTGTGTGCCATATTTTCTTCCCACTTGTTCATTTACACAATTCTATCACTTATATTTGGTAAAAATTATCAGAACCTTTGCTTTTCTACATTCAAAACACAGCAAGGGGTTTCTATGACAAGGGTCAGGAGCAAGTCAGACTTTTTTTAACCTCTTTAGACCTGGTGTAATTTTTTTTTCCTTGTTGCTTTGGGCTCCCGTTAGGAAATGAAATATAACCACATAGACAACAAAACATGTGATGTTGACATAAGTGTAGGCCAGGTCTTAGGAGGTTAGTATACGTTAATCATGGAAATGTCTTTTCAGGCAAACTTCAACAGTTTATCATCTGAATCTATATGGCACAGAACAATAAAAAAGAGACAGATGCTCTATTCTTAAAATGTCATGAACGCAAGTCGAGTCAACCTCTTGCCAACATTTCCTTCACTCTCCATTCTCCTCCATGTCACTTTAAGCTATACAGTGTGTAATTAAGCAAAAATTTGACTAAACCAAAAAAAAAAAAAAGGAAAACAAAAATGAAAACAAACTAAAGTCCATCTCAAGTGTTCGCCACAGGCTGCAGCAGTTCGCTGCTTTCATTCAAAGTGCTGACTGCATATACCGAGTGTGAAACTTCAAAGGACTCATTTAAATCAGCTGAGCGTGCTGCTACTTTAAAAATTTCCTGTAAGCACACTAACAGGCATGATCATAATTCAAATAATTCCTCTGAGCCAGACCCATTTTTACGAAGAGTACAATTACGCACTAGAGAGGCAAACTGTTGTTGAATCCTGCTTTTGGTTTTCTCTTCATTCACCAGCTGATTTTGTGGAGAACTGTCCCCAGACTGCTTTGTCTGTCCCTTTAGAGACGGGTTCTGCAAAAGGTCTGGCAGCTGCTTTATCAGAAACCACAAAGCATTCATTGGAGCTGCAGTGGCTCAGAGGACACTAAAGGCGGGATTCAATGACACAAGAACTTTTCACTGGTAAAGGGTCAGAGTCCAAGACATTTATTCAGATTTGAAAAGAAACAAAAAAAGAAAATCTTGAAAAGAAGAAAGTTGTATGTGAAATATATTCAATGAAATGCTTAATACTGATGGAGTAAGATTACTTTACAAAAGTTGGACCCAATACATTTTTTTTTTTAATCTTAACAGGAAAAAGCCAAGCTGGCTTCTTATTTTTTCTAATCTGTTTCCTCATCCACTAATTTTCAAATGATACTCAAGATACAAGTCATTTCTACTCCAGTGACCTCCATCACACATGCTTGCCAGGGTATAATGAGACAGGAAATTAATCATTACTTTGTCTATTCGCCCGTGTAGGTGCTGATGTACTGTAAGTGATGCTGTTTTTCCTGTAATTAACAATGTGCTATGTATGAGCACCAACTTTCGCTGAATCCTGTACCGATATGTTAAACTGTTTAGTTTATGACACAGAGATGAGTTTCTCTTCTCTCTGCAGCATCAGCACTTCCTGCCTGATACAGTATATGAAGTTCCACATCCACATCAGCCAGAGAAGCTGTGTAAATGACTCTGTGCAGCTCAGCTTTTTTGAATTTTTTTTTTAAGCTTCTCGGTTAAAAGATGCATGTCAGCAATCTGTTGCTATAAATATGTATCAACTCTCAGAAGCTGGTGAGTCTGTAATTTACACCGTGTTCCAACAGTGAGCGTTTGTACCTGTAAGACGTAGTCGAGGACAATGTGTCGGAAGCACTTGCGTGTGGCGGTGAGGATGCTGGTGGCCTCCTCCACTTCATGTTGCTTGTTGCGGGGAGCCTGAGCATTCTTGATGAGTGCAGCCTCCTTCTCCTCACTCACTTTATCAAACTGTTTCTTGGCTTCTTTGAACTTCCGCAGGTCACTATCATGGAGGAAATGTTGATTCACAGAGTTACTATCATACACGTATTCCTAACTGTGTAAGAATTTGTTAACGGTTGCAGGGAGGAGTATTGAATATAACTCCATTAGGTGACTAATTCCTTTAGAGGCTAACTTCTGAGTTGGTAGTGTTTTCAGACAAGCCAATATATATTCTCTAAAGGATAAAATAAAATTTGTTTTTCTTTTCAAAATATATCCCCCTTAATGATTAAATAATCCGATCACAATGAGACAGCTAGTCAGAGTATTTCCAAGGTTTGTCTTGGAAGAATCAGGTGCTGCTGATGTGGCTGCTCAGCCCTGATGGAGCTGAACCTTACAGCATAATGAAATTAAACACAGCTGCAGCTGCTGTCTGAATTTCTGAGTAGAGGCTTAAATCATGCGTTATAAATTAAATGCATATTTGTGAAATTATGCTTATATTACGTCTTATTCTTTTATTCATCTTTTATGTTCTGTCAATATTTTCTGCAATCTTTTCTTTTAACAATAGTTTTAAAAAGAAAACTCCCGCACACCTTCTCACTGTACTCATGTTTATTGGGCCAACGTTGGCCCAATATACACGAGTACGGTGAGAAGAAAATGTGTGTTTTATTTTTAAAATTGGCAGCAGCTTTCCTCCTCCGATGCACCTTTCTGCATATCCGGTGTGCTAAAAGTTTTCTACTTTTAACAATAGTTAAAAGACTATAATCCAAATCTACATTCTCATAGATGAAGGACGCAGTTACTCCAATGTATTTGTTTATCATTAAAAAAAAAGCACAAACTGAGCCGCTCGGTGGCACAGTGGGTTAAGCAAGCGGCTCATATACTGAGGCTACAGTCCTCCTGCAGTGGTCGCAGGTTTGAATCCCGGCCTGTGCACCTTTGCTGCATGTCATCCCCATTCTCTCTCTCTCTCTCTCTACCCCTTTCCTGTCTGTACACTTTGAATAAAGGGCCACTAGAGCCAAAAAAAATCTTAAAAAAAAAAAGCACAAACTGCTCAACCAGTTTTGTTCATCTTCGGAAAGTAAGTACTCACTCTTTCACAAATGTTTGCAGCTGGGTCTTGATGGATCTCTGAGCCTGATCAAATAATATCTGTGAAGAAAGAAAACAAGTGTGGTTCCTTATTCATATTTAAAGTTGAATTCTGTCTGGTTAGATAAGAAAAAGTATGACATAGTGAATAGAAGAAAAAAAAACACCCTGATAAATCTGTTCCCCTTCTAGGCCAGTCAGCTCTCAGCTTCTCTGCCTGAGGATTTTTGTTAACATCACAGGGTGCAATTAAGCAGCTAAATTTACACAAACACTGACTTTGTAAACTCCCCTCATAAAGACATGTACACAACAAATTATGTCATTTGCTTCTTTTTCCTTGTGTGTCATATCCGTATTAACATGCAGACTTCCTTGAAAATGATCTTTCAAGCACAAAAAGAAAAAAGAAAAGTAGACTTTTAAGTATAAGTTCTGTACAACTTGGTTGCAAAATGTAAGACAATATGGGCTGTGTGGCTAGAAGAGGCTAACGCTGACGAACAGATTGAGCACTGTGAGCAGATCATGTGCTGGAAGACTGCTGAGTGGCAAAAGCCATCAGTCAGCTGACGTGGTCAGTCCCCACTGATGAGTAACAGTCGCAGACTCTCACACTGGCTCTTGCAGGATTTTACGGACTAGTCCAGAGGCTAATAAGAGGACTTGGGGAGTAAAGACCAACTGCTGAGTCACTGCGGTCTTCTCATCCCACATTTCTTTTACGATTTTAGAAGACAAGCGGCATCTCCTCTTTCATATCCAGGATTAAACCTGTCAGTGTTGCAAACTGATTTAAGACCAAAAACCTTCCATAGCAGTCAATTAATCTAAATCCGAACAGGCAGCAATGCGGCTGGATGCATCTGTCAGATACAGTACGTCCAAATCAGATTCAACTGCCATACAGTTCTGGTCAGAGTAGGACTGCAACAATGTCGAATTTTCACAATGCTATACTATTATAAACGAATAAATAAAAAGAATAAAAGCACCTTCAAATGTGAAGTGATTCCTGCCAGAGTACCATTAGAGGTCAATGAACCACGGAGAGTGCAGGGAAATTTTCACTGGACACTTTTACTATATATGGTTAACCATTAACGATATACTGTACATTCCACTCATTTTTCATGAGCACTGTTAAAGTTAGTTAAAAACACACATAAACCCATGCACACACGCAACACCCAAATCTTCCAAAGGAAGAAGAGATGGTGATGCTCCTTTGTGGTCGTAGAGCTGGAATACTGGGACCGCAACAACCAAATAACACCACTACATACAAACTAAAAAGTAGTCTATATAAAATACTTTTATTTGCTTGTCTTGACAAAGGACATATTGGAAAGTAAGTTCTTAGGACTGCCATTATGTCCCAAGCAACAGCTTTCTGAAAAACGGACTACAATAATGTAAATAATAATAACATACAAGACATTTTAAGTGTTGGTTCTAATTGTAAACACATTTTTTGGAAAGTTGTTGAATATTGCAAATGCCACAAGTTTCACAAACTTCAGGAGAAAGAAGTTAAAGCAGCACAATGTAACTTTTCCACCTTAATCTAATATTTCCAGAGTCATTGTGATGGTACATCAACTTACAACAGGTTTAATGAAACCTCTGTCATGGTCTGAGGGGTCTGTATCGCCTTCACTGGCACTATGTAACTTTGAGGAGCATGGTAGGAACCCTTCCACACTACTGGTAAAGCACTACCGCTTTTGTCCAAAGGAGCCGCCAAACTCAACAAAAGCTGAAAGTTACATTGTGCTGCTTTAAGTTGTATAAAAATGATTAAACATGCTGTCCTTCGCAAGAAGAAGAAAAAAAAACTGAGAAAAGAGTGTCTCAGGTGAATTTTTATCAGTTTTTAAAAATTCCTGGAGCCTTTAATGATTGTAAAAAAATGTTAAGGCTGTAGTTTTACTCTGTTCAGTAATCTGTCACATCGTTCTGCGTATGAAAAACCCCTTAAGGCCCACCTGTTCTTAGAGACACATTGTTCAGATCTGGAGGAAGTATGAATGATCAGAGTCAGGGTGTCAAAAGCCCCTCTTACATTCTGTTGGATACCCCATGTTTAATACCCAAATTTAGCATGCCGTCTGTCCTTTTTACGTTAACTGACAAGGGGTCGGTGTCGAGCTGGCCCCATCAATAACCTGTCTCCGAGGGACACTTAATCGTGAGTCAGGTCTGATGTGGAAAGAATGATGCGGGATGGCAGGACCTGGGTGGGATTTACTGATAACAGAAGAACTCCTCATCTTCAGAGCTGAGGATGCTGTAAATCGGTTCCCTTATTATGCAGCTGACTACTAAAATGACAGACTGTGGCATTGCAAGAAATTAAAGTCAGGTCATTAACAAACAGAGGAGCCTTAGGAGGAATCCTTATGTGGTCAATGACCACAACGGCAGCCCTGTATCAGCCAGCCCTTCCACAATGGTGAAGCCAGCGGGGCCAACCAAACAGGTCGGGGGTCCGTCATGTTATGTAAAACCACTTGATGATGACCAGTTTTTGAACGACAACGTTCTTCAAGAATGACTGAAACTATCATTTCAGTTACATAGGTTTTTTGTTTTTGTTGTTTGTTTTTTTATTACACTGATCTATGAAATACCAACAACAGTCCAATGTGATGTCATCTACTTTAATATATTTATCTGACACGAAAAAAAAAAGAAGAAAAACAGGAGATATTAAGAATTTTCTATTTTGAAAAGGCTCAATTCTGTTTTGTAGTTTTTTTCCTCCCTTGAGCAGTGTGTTATTACAGTGACTCTGTTGCTGGCTGGAAACTGTGGAGATGATATGTAAAGCTAAGAGAAGACAAGATTTGACGAGGGCATTGAGGGATGAAGAGTCGCTGCAGGGCAAGAGCTCATCTTGCACGTTCCCTTAGCATTCGAGTTTGTAATAGTGAGGCCTGACATGTAGGAAGACTAACAGTGTGGGACTCTACGAGAACGCAGTCACCTGATCACATCTGTCCAATTAGGTTTCCTGCATAGTTTAAATACGTGAGAGGAGCACCATCATCATTTATTACTGCAACTGATAGTGAAGCTCATTACAATACTGTGCAATACTGTAAGGTTACGATAATACATGTACTAGTCTGGAACTGTGAATGGTTGGTCTGATATTTCAGCTGCATAAAGGATGACAACCACATAATAAAACATTGACCATGACCTCGCTTCCCCCAGTGATGCATAATTTATTCCAAGAGATAAATTCCAGTGTTGCACAACATGGGGTGCAGGGATTGGATTTTACGAGCGAGAGAATTACTCCCTGCATTCAGTTGCATAGATTGTTGTGTTTTTTTTCATGCTGGAAAATGTCATTTTAATTTTGTTCTTCATGCCAAAGCTTTGTTTAAATTCTAGTCATGGTTCAGGGGAAACAGAAAAGGAATTTTTGCAGTTGACCCAAATAGCTTTGTTTTAACCACTTTTTTTATGGAGGGCAATGTTTGGTGCACCGACAGGCGCACTTTAAGCAACACACTGCTTCACAGTGTCAAATTATAGCCACTTCCTCATATCTAACCAGAAAGGCTAGGCCTCAAAGATGTTCCTTATGCTTCTTTTTCACAAGACATTAGCCTTCCACTCAAGACATAAACTTGCTTTGTCTGCTAAATTGCTGCCGTCGTCAGCGGTGAATATAAACTGATAGTTATAGCTTCCCTCAACTATTAAGACCATCTGGATTTTGTCATCGCCCAGCTGTAAAAGGGAATAAAATAATGTCAGTACATCCGTTTTCCCAATGGCTTACCGTGTGATAGTTGATCATCTCCTGCAGGCTCTCTGCAAACTTTGTGAGACTTGACTGTAAACAGAAAAAGAGGAGAGCCATGAAGGAATGCGAAGAAAGGAAGTGACCATGTGCTGTGGTGAGGAAGAACACAATAAAAGCACAAAAATGGGACTAAGATGCACAAATGGGATGAAATTAAACTCCTGTTGAATGCCACACCGCAAACATGCTGCACTGACACAAACTATTCAGGCCTGACTGAAAGGAAACTGGCCTGGAGTGGGCATTAATGGTGCTTTGAAAGCTGTTGGTTTCCCTCCAAAAACTAGGGTCAAGACCTTTACTTTGTAAATGGGATTCTTCTGTCTATTTATTTCTCTAAAACGAGTGGTTGAGCTGGTTGAAGTGGCTAAACTTCAAACTGAAAGCCGAGGCAGGGAACCAAATGTACAAACACTGAGAGGAAGTGCTCGTCTCACCACACAAGATCCTACGAGAAAACAAAACATCTGACCTCTGACAGGCCCAGTGTACTGCACAGGCTTAGACTTGTACTTATCTATTACAAACTAAGATTAATCTGATATTGTCATCAGGGATGAGAATATTCAAGAGAGAAAATAATACATGTTAACATCTAGGAGAAATTATGACATCAGATGTTTACAGTGTAAAATGTACAAATGCAGTCTCCACATGTCTCCATTTTACTGATAATGGCACATTTGTACATCTTTAAAGACTTTAAGAGAACTTCTGCCCCACAGACGCAAAAGAGGAAACAACAAAAACATTATGGTAAAGATGAGACTTCCTATAGCTGAGATGACACAAGATTATTTCTTGTTTACCTCAATGACCTCATCTTTTGTGGACTGTTGAGCAAGCTCCCGGATCCCGCTGACAAACTGCTTGTTGGCTGCATTGTAGGTTTTTCCAGCATCAATCATCCCAATACACAACTTCACCAACTAGTGAATGAAAGAGAAAGAGGCAAAGAGAAATGTAAACGGGGGATTCATGGTGGGAAAAAAACATAATTGGAAACTAATGAAATAAAACAAGCAGCAATAATAATTTCGTTTTTTTCTCATTAAAAACAGAAGTGGTTTGGAGAGTGAAGGATCAACGTTGTAATATGAGATACTTAGTGCCTACTTATCCTCTCTTGGGTGATTAACAGATGACACATTGGGAGCAAATATAATGCCGCGTTATGTGATGTTACATCAAAATGTAACCCTTCTCCGTCTATACACTCCTACATACGAGATGACACGGATGGCATTAACATGTCACCAAGTGATCTGATCACAAGTGGATGTACCCTGAAGTTCAGGTGTGACAACACCTTGGATCCATTTGGGAACACATTGAGGTTTGATCGCTTAAACCCACCTTTGGAGGTGGTCTGGGCAACATGTCCACATTATTTTAGAAGTGTAAATGTGTCGTGGGCCACTGTGAAGGGCTGCCTACATAACTGATGTCTTCTGTGTAGGCTGAAAGTCTGTACTCATTCACACAACTGTATTACATAAGAGCTGACACAACAAGGACGAGTGGTTTAGTGCATTTATGGTTCTCACGGGCAGAAAAACAAACAACAATGCATTTGGTCTTTGCAAGCGGAAATCAAGCAGTTATTTTTCTGCATATAGGGTGAAGGAGTGTGATATGATCACAAATTATCACTGAAACCACATGTATAGATGCAAGCTAATGCCAATTGTAAATACACCCACTTAGAGCTGTCCACTTCTGGTGAAATGGCTCAGGAAGACTGATTATACCAAGTGTAAATGGGGCCAGACTCTGGGGATTGGCAGCCAAAGCAGCTAAATACCTCTTCTTCTTACATCTAAAAATGTAAATTAACAGCAGCTTCCAAACTGCTTCTGTTCTATCGCTACCCCAGTTAAAAAAACAAGGTAAAAATTTCACTTTTCTATTGTGTTCTAACATAAAAAGAGTCAATAATTATTGTTAAATGTGTTTCAAAGAAACTTAAGTGCAGCTAAATAATATTTACTAGGCAATAAGACACAGGACAAAGACTGTAGAGCCTTTCGACTATTTATACAAAATCTATTGAATTCTTTTAAAAGGCAGGTTTAATGGTACAATTAAAAGTGTGTTTATCATTTTGTATTCAACATGTCTGTATGGACTGATCATGCAAATAGCACGCGCCATGAAACACCAGTGAACTTTGGTCTCTTCAGGAGTGACTCCACCCAAAGTCCTGGGTGATACTGTAGATACACACTACCCCAGCCATAGTCAAGCACACAAACACACCCACTCTCTGGCAGATTCTTCCTCTCCACAGCAAGGGGGGAAGTGAGACCGGAGCTGAGTCACAGAGGTGGGGTGAGGAGGAGGGTGGGACTCTACACTGTAAGTCCAGGAACAATGAAGTGAGTTCTTCTAAGCTCAAGGTCTTGCACTCAGCCTGGAAGCATACTTCCATAATTTGCAGGGATCCACTGGGAGGGGGAAGATTTTTGCCGTCAGGACAGGATGCACCAATTGACTAACTCTCCTTTGTCTTGTTAGGTTATTACCTTGTTTTACTTAATTAGAACATTAATGAAACAATAGTGAATAGGAGTTTAGCTCACTGAGGGTTAGCATATTATCAAGAATAAACAAACCCAAAAGGAATTTACTGGCACTAGAAACAGGAGTCCCATGTGAAATTTATCAGTGAAGCTAAACAAAAAGGAACCAAAGCCTTCTCAGGAGTTTTGCACATACTCAGCAGGTCAGTCTGACAAGGAGAAGACCAAATCTCCTAATCTTTCAGCCAGTCAGCTAATACTTAATGGAGCTGCCTTTATAAATCCAAGCGTATCTTTGTACTAATCGCTTATAATAGTATCATTATTAAAGTGTGCTCATAATGTCTGTTTATTTTTAAATGGAAAAGCAGATGTGGCGGACACAGTCTTTAAAAAGCCCTGCCTGACAGACATCGATTTCAGAAGGACTTTTGTTAGGACATGACTGTAGATTTATTTTTACAACTACTAAAAGCTTTAAAGGGGCCTGAATCAGTAAACATGATTCTCAGAGATACAGCAAAGGACCAAAGTACAGAAATGACAATAATATGATGTAAAACAATGAAATACTTGGATAAAATCACACATTTAAACATTAAATATACTTTAGGTTTGACTTTAGGTTGCTTCTTTTTAAATGGCAGGAAAGAAATATTCCTGTTATTTCTCTAGGCCAAAATAAATAAACTTTGTTGACATTTATTAGAACTTTGAACAAAATACCATTAAGAGGACTACATCATTTTGATAAAGAAAACTATTAACAAAACCTTAACGATTATTTGAGTAACAATTAGCATTTAGATCAAAGTGGTGCTGAGAATGACACAATCAGTTAAAACAGTAAAATCATTAATCCCATTCACACTGCCAATTTAGTCCACTAAGTAGTGCCTTTACTCCCCCATGCTGTGCTGTGTGAATTCAATGGTGGTGAAAAAAGCATAAATCTTTGCTCTGCCACCGTTACAGCCCCCGTCCACCGTAGGAGGTGGTGACAGAAAATGAGTGTTGCAGGATTTGGCAATTTGGAAAGGTGTAACTGGGACACAAGGATGGAAACACATTCCCCACAGAGGATCAAATCAGTCCACCACAGGGAAAAGCTGTCCAAGCGTGTCCTCCAGGTCCTCTCTGAGAATGCTTATGCCAGGCAACCTACAGCTGAGTGGCAAGCAAGCTGAAGACTAAATGATGCTAGCTACTCAAACTCTGCTGAAGTCTCCCCCTGTGTCATGCATTTCTGTTTGTTTTCAGCAGCATCAGTGAAACTGAGGTCAGCACTGCTGTGTCCCACGGAAACAACAAGGTAGAAAGTGGATTTATTGTAGTGTGCTGTGTTTTATTCAGCTTGCGCTGTGAATGCACAGTTGGAGAGTGGAGGAAGACTGAAGAGGGGATCACCAGAGCGAATTAACAGCAATTCCTGTGCAAAAAGTGGCAACAATAAAATTCTAAACATACAGCTCATCAGTTTGTGAAACTATACCAGTAAGGTGTCTAACTGCAGAAGATGCTGCATATAAAGATATTTAGGGATTTAAGTTTTTTTCAGGACCAAAAAACTCACCTGGGAATACACTGGAAACTAGAACATGCACCTTTCC
The DNA here is from genome assembly GCF_033807715.1 of Cololabis saira. Classification (NCBI taxonomy): domain Eukaryota; kingdom Metazoa; phylum Chordata; class Actinopteri; order Beloniformes; family Belonidae; genus Cololabis; species Cololabis saira. Next base: position 25,597,569 of record NC_084599.1, read on the forward strand.
ACTTACAGAATGGCCTCTAGGTAACAGTTCACACAGTGGAGCAAACGAACAGTTAAGCGATGTTGTTCTTGGGTGGTACTCACTTTGTCGAGCTTGGATTCCAACTCACACACATCCCCCTCCACTTCCTCTATGGTGGCTCTGTGAGGAGGGAAAACAAAAAAAAACCACAAAATTAAGCACTACTACAACTGCAGTACATAGTTTATACGCTTACAGAGAACTAACAGAAGCATGTGCAGACAGAGAAACCGTTGGACGCAGCCAAAGTGAGCGCTACCATTTTGGGTCAGGCCACAGGGCTGAAATCAGGTCTGGCATCCTGCCCTTGAAAAAGTGACAAGGCACAGACTGGTTCTCCACAGGATCAACCAACAAGCTTCAGAACACCATGATGGGAAGAAGATATACACTAATATCCCATCTAGTGTTTGGTCTTTGCTTTTTTTTTTTTTTAAATGGAAATCTATGCAGGTAAATGCACTGCTGTGGCTGAATGAAACACCAGGAAGTAGCTGATTGCACACAGTAAATAACCCCACCTCTAATTATATATAATGGATGAATTATTACAAGATAAATAAGAAATCTCTTTAAAAAAAAAAAAACACTTGAAACAAAAATTTTAAACAGCGGCTAACCTAATCACCATAACAGCAAGATCAGCTTGTGTTCAACACCCTTGTAAGTGTTGGAAAGTGAGAGTGGACAAGAATTTAATATACCGGAAAAAGCTCATAAAGTCTGAGCCCCTGTTGCAGTAGAAAACCCCAAATCATAGTGTTTTAGAGAAAAGCACTTCTAAAAGCAGCAAAATGGACCAATTAAGAGATTAGAATTGTGAAAGACAGAGGAAGACACTGTTTTTTTTTTTACACACTCTTCACACATTTTACATTTCTAATTTGTGACAGTGTTACTTTATGTTTGTCATGTATCATCATTCATCCCTTGCATTCAAATGTGGCCATTAGACACTGTATTATCTAATGTTCCATATCACATGTAGTAACAATAGCCCCTTTTACATTGGTGAATACCCCCCGTTTAACACGTGGATCTAGTGTGTCGTGTCTTTTACATTGACCGACGCGGGGTGGCGTGTCGAGGGTGATCTTAACCGTGGGTCGGGTCTAATGTAAACAGAACTAACGTGGGGTGGTGGGTCGTGGGAGGGGTTCGTAGTAGGGCTGCACGATTCTGGACAAAATGAGAATCACGATTTTTTTTACTTAGAATTGAGATCACGATTCTCTCACGATTTTTTTCCAAATTAAAATTTATTGCACTTATTACTTTAACTTTGCAACAGCTGAACAAAAATATAATAACAATAAACATCTCTTGTCTTCTTTACACAAACCTTTGAATAATTTAAACAATAATAACAATATTTGTTCCTCCCTGAGTTGAACACCCTTTCAGAAAGGGGACTTGTAACAGATCCTGTAGTTCTGAGGCAACAAATTATTCCTCTGGCTGGGATGAACCCCACATTGCCTTTTGCTGCTATTAAGAAGCTGCCGATACAAAAGGTAAACGTTACAAAAAATATGATGGTGCCTGATAAAAGACTGGCATCAACTTTGTAACAGCTGACATTGAACATAAAAACAATAAACATAAAAAAAAAAAAAAAAAAAAAAAATTTTTTTTTAAATCGTCGTCGTTTGGAAATGAGATTGCGTTCAAGCATGAATAGAGATCGCGATTTTTTTAACGATTAATCGTGCAGCCCTAGTTCGTAGATCACGTAACCTGAGTACAACCCACCAGGGAGGTTTTCATTTATTTATTAATATTTTATAAAATAAGGAAACAGCTGATGAGAGTAACAGCAGCAAAGGGAACGTCACAGGTAGAATCTATATTGGCAACATGAGTAACTGGGATGAAGAGGAGATCCGTAGCCGATCAGCCTTGGAACTGAGGATGTCCAGAACCACAAAGGATTGTCCATTGTTTGAACAACTGGACACCAAGATGACAAACCAGGGTTTGCAAGAAGCAAAACCAGGCCAAAAAATGATCATCCCGATGTTCATCCATCCTCGTTTTGAAGATTACACCTGTCTGACGATGTAGGGACAATACATCATTCTACACGCCCACACAGGTGACACAACTTGCCTTCCCTCCACTCAACTCGCCTTCAGGTGGATAACGGGTCTTGAATAGAATACTTTATTGTGAATGTACCTGGGTACAGTGAGATTTAAAGCAGCATCACCTCTCCAGTGTAAGACAAATAAGAAACAATAGTGCAAACAATAAGAAATATAAGAATATAAGAAATATAGATAATATAAAAAATATAAAAAAGGTTAAGGTGCATTTGAATAGTGAAGACCTGAGATTCTATTTACAGATGATAGTGTATATACACATGTAGTGGAATATTGCACAGATAGTCCGGGAGAAGTATTGCACGGTAAAAACAGTAGCGAAGACATTCACATATTGTTCAGGGCGATTATGGCTTTGGGGAAAAAGCGTTGCGTTAACATTGCCAACACACGTTCATCATCCAGTGATTTTAGAGGGATCCAATCTAAAAATATCTAATGATTACCAGAATTTTCTGGATAGTAGGGGTGTTGTTATCTCTGTTTATGTATTTTTAAAGAAAATCAATATCTAGATTTTATGTTATTGTATTAATGTAAGAGAAATTAAATAAAAATGAAAATGCAGTGCATGGGAGAGTGTAAGATGTCACTATAAAGCAATAAAGTGAGAGTAGATTTGGTGCATTGATGCTCTTTATCACTTTGACAGGCGTCTATGAAGGACATTTTGGGAAGCATCACCACAAAAGTGACCAATGTCTCACCAAGTGAACACCATCAGTCTGACAAATTGATGAAGACTTTAACATTAAGTATTCATTGCATGTCTGCAAAGGACTCTATTTTTCTCAATCCGAGTGCTACTGCCACATGAGCTTGTAGCAACAAAAGGAGAAAAAAGATTTTAAAAAAGAGGCTCAGTCTGTCCTCAACTCATCTTTTGTAACTTAATTAATACAAGTTTAAACATGAATAACATATTTTATTAATATATTTTGTATGTAATCCAAGTCAGCTTGGGAACTGCATAGTGCTTCTTTTTATGAGATGTTGATAGCAACACAAACAGAGCAGAATGAAGTAAGGACTTAAGTAGACGAGGAGGGCAGGAACAGGGTCAAAAGCAATAAAGAGCTTGCCTCTCGCACACACACACAAACAAACCCTGGCCAAAGATAAAGAATATGTTATAAGTCCTCTTTTCCCCCTCACCCATTGCTACAGGAAAAGTGAACCTCTCTTTTGAATTGCCACCAAGCTGTTGAAAGAAAAGTGTTGGACATCAAGAGGATTTTGTGTTCTTGTAGCCTTCTATATTTAAACACTCAGCATTTCGCCTCTAGAGATGCTGCAAACAGAAAGACCCCATTTCTCAGTCACTAACATTACTAGACACCAGAATTTGCAGGTTATTTCTTTGCAAATAACCTGCAAAATTTGAAAATAGGTTGATTTATTTAATTTTTTTCTTTAATGTCAAGTTTTGTTATATATTCATAATAAAATATTGACAATAAACTACTTCTTATTATCATCTACAATACTGTAGCAGGCTACAAGACCTGGGTTTCTGTCACTGCAAATACAAAAGCAAATGCTCCTGATTAAAGAAGAGAATTACTTGTTACATATATTTTTAAAAGATGAGTGAAACTAAATTTAAGTACATTAAACGTGAGAAATGTAACAACAAAATGATATCTTTGCACGCCTTAAACTTGACAGCTGGTCTTGATTGAGCTGGTGAAGTGACAGTTGGTGATCATGGCCTAAATCCTACCCCTTAGAAAATTGCAAGCTTTGGGTTTTTTGAATTAAGTAAAACCTTTGCAAATACATGTTATACTTGCTATCAAATGTAGCTGAGCTAGTTCATGCAAGATATGTTCAATTTTCTAGAAAAAAAAAAGGGATTCCTGAGGGCCTAGTCATAACTTATCCAACATCCACAGCCTGATACGAAGTCTCAGTTGACACTTCTGACATGGACAAGCTGCAGAATGTGCTCAATAGCCAGTTCTTACATATCAAACACTTAAGATGCAAATAACCTGAAGACAGGCAGCCCAAAAAAAGGTCAGGCAAATCAAACAACTTCCTTCAGGAATAATAGTAAAGAAAAACTAGTCTTGAATATCAAACTTAACCTCCAATCGGTTACGTTCTGACTTTCTGTTGAACCACTCCTGAAACATTATGGTCCAACTGTAATCTTTAAACTTGAGCCTGTAGGTTGAACTTGTGAAAGTGCTGACAGAGGATAAGAAAAGGAGGGGCTCTTTCAAAATGAAAATGTGGGCCATTGCTTCACAGATCTGACCTTGGAGTGTGTCCAGCCCGAGTCTGGATAATGAGCAGAAAGCAGCAGTGAACAAACGACACACTTTATATACACACACACACACAGACACACACCTTTTCTTCTTCTACTGTAATGCAATAGGTATATTGAGGATCAGTGAACATGGACAGGAGACTTTATACAAGTATTGACAGTCATGAGACTGGAGATTTCAGACAATACTGATATATTTGTTGTTGAACATTTTTAAAACTACCTAAAAGAAACAGGTTGAAATGTTGGTTTTAGCAGATGCTACGAAAAGAAAACGAGGCTCAGAAAGGAACAGCGTGACAGAAAAAATATTCAAACTTAACACCTCACGTTTGGAGCCACATTTCTTCACCCTTGTTTAAAAAATAAAAAAAAAACACTTGAAAGTTGTTTGATCAGGAATCACATGGAATTTGAAAGCCAAACACTAGGAATTTATGTTTTTCTACATCATACAGACAATCACCCACATTCTGGATGGGGTGATACAATGCTATCGCAGCATTGGCGTCAATACGCTAGAATCTCTCAACAGCCCACATGGTGAACAGCACAGACTAGATGATAAGAAGGCTGCCGGGATAATGCAGGTGCTTTGCTCTTTAAAAAAAATCTCGCCAAATATCTGATACACACACAGCCTGAAGAGTAGAAGATGGAACCAGCAGACAATCTAATCTCAAAAAAAGTCACATAAACCAAATAACACTTCTTGTTATTGCTACTTTTAGAACATTTTGTCTCAAGTCACTCAATATACAACTTGACGTGTACAAAGGCATATGAGGTCATGTATTAATCAGGGATTATTCAATTTCAAACAATGTTTCTGTCATTTTGATGCAATTTAGTCTAATACAGTTCTTAACATTAAAAATGTATTTTCCATTGTCAATTGAAACAGACCACATCTTCAAATGAGGCAATGACTGCCTTTACACAAGGACACACTAAGGATTTACTGTTGTTTGTATTCATTATAAAACTTAAAAAATTTACTTTCAAAATGATTCCCTTCATTTTTGTAAAGCACCAAGAAAACCACCAAATATCCCCCCTTTGATGGTAATATATAACATCTTCAATCCATGAATTTAAAAAGAAAAAAGCTATCAAATAGTCAAGACTTTGTCACATGTGAAAAATATTCAACTTCATTTGCTATGAACATTTGTTCAACAGAAAAAGAAAAAGACAATTTTAATATCAAAGCTTGGCTGGAGTGAATACAATTCAGCAGAAGAAAAAAAAACAAGAAACATGTAATTACCAATTTCTTAAGGATTTTAAACAGATATAAATTCAAGAACTATAGACATTATCTGTCAAGTGTTTGGATGTGAGGGTGAAATGGAAAAAATAAATCAACGTCTGATTCAAAGTAAAGAGAAACCCATATGAGGAAGAGGAAGAATAAAAAGGCGTGACCCACATCATTTACAAAGAAGCAAATTCAGCATCACTGAGGAAATGTTTGAGACCAGGCTTTGTTGATGAGAGTCGAGGTCACGGAAAAAGACACTGAAGTACAGTTAATACCAGGCAGAGGTCCACAACACAGTACACCATGAGGAGCTATCGTCTGCTCACACACTAATCGTCTGGCAGATCAAATATGCACCCACCATATGTCTTAAAAATCTGCATCACTCTGCCTACTTTCCATTTCTGTAATGTGAGATGGTTATCCATAATCAAACACAAGCTATACTACACAGAATCCCTGAGGATGTCAACTGTATGAAATCTGCTGTCTTTATGATCAAGTGAACGAATGATCAGTTATTGATGGTCTTTAGTTTCCATTACTGTAAGTGTGGCTCAAGCTCGAGTATCACTTTTGAATAGACATGCACATATAATTGTGTTAGTTTTTTGTTTTTTTTCTGCTGTGGGTGACTTCTTACATGCCAACAACCAGCCAACACTAGAGCTGGGTATCATCACTAACCTCCCGATACGATACGATTCCGATACGATATAGGTATTCTATATAAAGCCGCTTTTGCACTGGTACCACCTCAGCTCGGTTCTACCCGTTTTGCGCTTTCGCACTAGGGCTGAGACGTGTAGAGCCGCTCCAAGTCGGTACTTTTTTCTGTAACCATTTCAGCCAGGTTCTTTGCGGGCTGAGCCGGGACTATTTCTGACGTCACCACCCTCCACGCCTCTGATTGGTCGGGGGGCGGGGCCGGCAGACGTTTGAATCAGGAAGCGGGAGTCAGCGCGAGAGCGACCCGCGGCTCGCAGCGATTTTATTATGAAGCGCAAAATTGCTGTTTGGTGATCCAACTCTGAGGTGCAGATGTTCATAAACCTGGTGACTGACGAGAAAAAATTAAAAAAGCGATGTAGACGGGCTGTTTTACTCTCAGCCGCTCCCGGCTCCAGCTGATTTCTGATCAGCGCCGACATGAACAAAGCGGTTGCGCAATCGAGTACGTCACAGCAGCTTCACCACAACCTGCCCGCTTCTCCCCTGGCTGTGCGAAAACACACGTGTAGAGCCGTGTAGAGCCGTGTAAAGCCGCGCCGAGCCGAGTCGGGCCAAGTAAGTCCTAGTGCGAAAGTGCCATAAGGGAATAACATGATCCTTCCACGCGCCACGTCCGGCCAGAGAAACCCCACCCTGCCTGGTGAAAAGAAGCAGCCTGCTCACTCCTCAAGTAAGGAGGAGACTTGAGCTCAGTGCAGGGCCTCCCGGGGTTGGTAGATGGAGCAATGCCCAGGACTGACTTAGGTAGGAGCACTGGGTGATAAAATGGGGGAAAAAAATCGGGATTTAAAAAAAAAAAAAAAAAAAATATTTAAATCGATACTTGGATTTATGTATCGATAATCGTTCCTACACATGCATATCGATAAAATACCGATATCGATATTTTTAACCCACCCCTAGCCAACACCAAGAGCAGAAATGGACAAATCCCTGGATTCTCGTCTCACCGCCTGCCCTCCGTCTACAGACGCTGCTGAATCATTTGACTGCATAGTAAAATGATCTACAAAAACACAGACGTGTAATTCTTCAGCAGAGATTTTGGTGACCACACTCCAAATCAAAGAGTGTCTCTTCTGCAGCTCTGTGCGGCTGCTGGGAGCCAGCCAGCGGCCTGTGAGCACTTTGGACGCAGAAGTGAGGCGGTTGAACAGGTTTGTTATTCACGCTGCCAGCACAAAAGAGCCTTCTGTGGATGCGCAGCACAGACCGCAGCCCTTCAAAGACACGAGGAAGCAGTGACAAACCATCTGCCCTTTATTGGTTTTCACTCTCCACTGAGTGACGGACTTTTTCTGGTGGAGCTGTGTCCTGATATTGCCTCGATTCATTTAAAAAAGTTATTCGAGTAATTATTCAATCTAATTAGCATATTCTTGAGGCCATTTATGACAAATGTATGATGCAATACCCCCCCAAAAAATCTAATAGATTTATTAAGGGGAATAATCCAGAGATTCATTAAAAATGGCAGAAATTCTTGTTTGCAGACCAAATGGCATAATCAATCTGATTTTGTCTTATTCACAAACTACAACATAATGCATAATACAATTCAGAAGATTTGAAAAATAAAGCGTCTACAAACTCCGCAATGAGCCCAAATGATGCTCACTTCAAAATATGTCAAATAGTTCAAGAGCTCTGTAGAAAAACACTCAGCAGAGTTGTTTGCCATTTCTCTTTTCTTATGCCTGCAATTATTCTTTATGATATAGGAGGAGGATTATACATCGTGTTTGCTTTTGATTTAACGAGCTTAACACCGAGGGGCACGTAGGGGGTTTATTCCACTGGACTGAAATAAATGTGGTGGAAGAGAGAAACAATTCAACTCTGTGAAGCTCTTGCTGTGGATGGAAACGTGAAGAATAGGGTGCGCTTCAGTGCCGTGACGTAGATCCTGTGATTGTTACAAAGCGAAACAGTGGTAACATGGAGGGGTGTCCCCTGATGTAAAACCCACCATTAACCTCATGTGTCAAAAACATCAATAAGATGAAGTCATTACTCGTAAGATAAACAATTTTAGGGGAATTTCTCTCAGCTGTTGTAATGACATCATTATGGCCAACATGGATATTGGTGTGCATCCTCAGTTGTTCCTGTATCTTTTTTATGTGACAGGAAGGAAATACTGAGGAGAGGAGGGAAACTACAGCAGTTTTAGTTGCTACTGAAGAGTAAATAAGATTGAAGTGCGAATGTGTTGTTTTACAGATTTCACAGCTTATCTAATTCACTTTTTCGCAAATGCAGTCATTAATTTAGATCGTATTACCAATATCAGTATAAAAGTACAGTATTTGTCTTTAAGCAGTCATAAAAAAATACAATGAATGATACACTTGAAAATTATTTACTGCTCTGAGCTAAATGGATTATAGCTGAGCTCCAGTAGCACTAAATAACAGAGTAGTGTTAGTCCTCACATTTCTTTGACCTTTGTTAATGACCATTAAAAATAAATTAACCATGTCGCAATTAAATCAAACAGCAACGACCCCAGAGTGCCAAAAGGCCTAAAGCTGGACTTCTCTGGTAACCAAAGCAGATTTTATCTCCCAAACACTCGTTTTCAGCTGCTGGGAGCTGCATAGAGATACTGCTGGGGGTGTAGCGGATGTATGATTATGGGGAAAGTACATCATTAGATGTTCAACCAGTGACTGCATATAATGGCACTCAGCCAAGCTCAGGACGCACAGAACCATTACGAAGAGAACAATAATGTTTTTATGAGGAAGAGTAGAAGTGAAATGTAGCTGCTTATCAGACGAACGACCTCTCTTCAGGTAATGTGTGTCTATTAGGTTTTAAAATATCCTAAACCTAATCTTTTTCAAGTTTGAAGCACTTTCTAGTTTGGTTGTTACAACAAGCATTAATTTCATGTGAAACGTATCTTGCAGATAATAGCTTTTCTGGAATGGAAAGATATCAAATATGTAAAATATTTTTCCTACACATGTGGGAAGCACATCCACATCAGTCAGAAAGAATGTTTCAGCTTTCCTACTTGAAGAAGAGCCAGAAATCTCTTGAGACTCGCGAGAGAATCATAATCCGAGTCCAAAACTGAGACCACCACCATCTGCAGTTTCATCTTGACGATGTCCAGTTTCTATACTCAAGTAGTTAGTGCCATAATGTTTTTTTGTTTGTTTCTTTTTGTACTAGTCTACTTATCCCCCACTGAAGAAAGTATTGCCAGACAGTTTTCTAAACTGAAATGAGGATGAGTAAGAAAAAGCAACATGCGGGTATGCCAAATTACCACTTAAAAATAACCCTCTCTACATTTGGGGGTTCAATGCTCTCTGGTACAAAGTTGAAAGCAAACACCAAAATGGAAACAGATGTGAGCATGTGAGAGCTGCTGGTACATATTCAATGTTTTCATCCATCTCTCCCTCTCAGTCTTCTTCCTTAGCCAAATATAACAAATGGGGGTTGGAAAAAAAAAAATGGGAGTAAAACTGTTGTGGGCATTGCTGTGACAGTGCCTGATAACTGCAGACCTACAATGGAGTTTAAGACAGGAAGTGTTGACAGCTGTTTCTCCCAAAGAGCAAAAGTTTCTGAAAATACAGAAACATGCGTAAATGGACCTGGGAAGCAGTATTTTATCGGGTTAATTTTTATTAAATACAGACTCTTTAGAGGATGCAAATATCTCATTTGACTTCACACTGACTGGTGATGAGATTGCTTTTACAGAGTCTTTTGTTGTTGTTTTTTTTTTAATTATTATTATTACATACCTGCCCATGGAGAAAATTGATTTACAAATAAGCACTCTGCTTTCAGCTCTACTGGAAAACTCCTGCTCTGAATTTTGCAAGTCCCAATCAAACATCACACGGAAGCAGATGCCAACCATTACCTAGTCATACAGGTGAGAGTAAACCAAAAACACCTAGACTGTCCGTGTATGTATGTTGGAGCATATAAGCTTCATCGTGGTTGGTGCAGAAAACAATATCCGAAGAGACAAACAGTGAGCTATTACGCTGAGATTTGGGGTTGTGACGCACAACTATTTTAATTCTATTTCAAAGTATAATTTATTTTTCTTTATTGACTTTGATCAACAACTATCCTTAGATCCAAAAATATCAGCAAGATGTACCTGCCATAAATAGTAAAGCCCAAGATTACACTTTCACATTACTTATCCCAGTACTCTAGGAGAGAGGCAGGGCTACACCCTGGACAGGTCACCAGTCCATCACAGGCCATGTTAAAACAGAAACATTGAATTATTTTTTTTTCAAAATAGCTAAATGAATAACAATGTATGGCATCACCATCTTTAATGTCATTGTTAACCCTTTTTAACTGACATGGTACCAGTGCTGGTCTGGAACCAGGGTTTCAACAGTCAAGGCACCAACACAAGTCCAGGCTACACACAATTTCTACAGTCGTATAAAATTATTACACTTCAAAGTGTGTGACATACATCCTCTTAATCCTGGAAACAATGTCAAGAATGGTATGTGTAGAGTGTATGACGATGAGTCCCCCTGAATCAGAGGCTACAATGGATACAGAATCAACCCATGAGTCATTATGTGCTGATGACGACGGTAAACAATCAACAAAGAGCAAAACAAGTAATGAACCACACTTTAGTAGCAGCTTTTATGTGTACCAAAAATACTAAGGTAATAAAGAGGTGGCAAAGAAGGAGAATCACGTGGTCTGCGCTAGTATTAGAAGTAAGGCAAGTCACATTAATTAATACATCATTTCTAGTAGCAAATTAATTAACTAGTCAGTAGACAAATTCTTTGACATCGTCAGAAAATTATCCCAAGTCACCTTTGGCTGCAAGACTGTTTAAATGGTCGTCACCAAACCACTCACACTGTACAACATATGAGAACCAATTTGTAGCCATGATGAAAGATTTCACCACGATAATCCAAAATCATGTATGCAGGCATTATAATAGCATCAACATTGTATAGTGAAAATAAAAATGTATACCTCATACTTTGCATTTTACCTACATTCAACCACTCTCAGTTATCAGTTGGTTCTTTTCTACCAACTCTGCTCTTATATGATGCACACTGCTTATCCCAAAATAAAGCCACACTCTAAAATCTGGCATCATTCTGATAAGCTACTGCAACGTCAGAACATTTATTTCCATCCAGACTCCGGAGTTGCATACATTTTTCATCAAAAGCTTGTATCAATGATGGAAGAGATGGATGGAAAAACCTTGTCATTCACTGTATTCAGTTAGTCAGCCAACCTCATTGTTTGGGCACATAGCGTTGGTGAACCGAGACCCAACCAGCTGCAGCAACCCCAGATCATAGCTCTGCCCCCACAGGCTTTTACCGTTGGCAGTACGCATGATGTGTGCATCACTTCATCCGGTTCTCTTCTTACCCTGATGCGCCCATCACTCTGGGACAGGATAAATCTGGACTCATCAGAACACATGACCTTCCATTACTCCTGCCCTGTTCATGTAGCTTTAATCGTTGGCTACTTTCACAAGTTTGCGAGTTACTCTCGCTCAGAGATGCTGGCGTTTCAAAGAATGGCTTTTCAAAGTTTCAAAATATATTACCTATTTATAAAAGGATCTTAATTATGTTGCGCTTTTCTATACTTTTGTTGACCACTCAAAGCCACATTCACCAATCCACACACACACGCTTGTACAGCACTGTCCAGTCTAGAGACATCTGTGCAGTTTTGTTTCTACTGAATTTATGCCGTGCTTTTTCTGAAATACACACAATTACAAACACTAATGAGGGAATGTATCAGGAATAACGTGGCAGTTCAGCATCCTACCCAGGTCTGATGTGGACTGAAAGGTCAGGAATCAAATCACAGACTTTCTGATTGGCAGCTCTACAAGAACGAGCTTCTGTTGGTTTCATTTTTTATTTATATTTAATTTTAAATAACTTCCTAACTACTATAAAACATTGGGTATTTTTGATAAATTGCGGCAAATGTCCATTGCATTGTTTTGTTATCTTGTGTATAATGTAAGTTCATTTGCACTGAGCAGCTTGAGAGTTCTAATTTCATGAGTCATATGTGGATGAGTGAAGGGGTTATAAACCTTCAAGCCAACAAACTCCTCAAATACAGCTCAATAAACATAAGGCAACGCACACGCCTTTCTTTGTCAAATTCTTGCACAGGTAGACTAAATAAGCTAATCTGCACTAGGACTGCAACAAATAGTCAATTACCGTAGTCATCGATTATTGAAACAATTAGTAGGCCAACTGGATTATCAATCTCATAATTATTAAATGGCTCTTATTTAGCTGTCAGTCTTTAAATTTTGCATGAAGTTGTTGAAATGATGTGCTAATTAAAAATAAAAAACAAAATAGGACACATATCAAAAATATATCTTAATTAACTTTGCTGCTACTCGCTTGATGTTGCATTGGCCGCTGCCATATTGTTTACCTTGCGCATGTCCAACTCTCAGCACTGATATGAAGGGCGGCGATACCTCACTGTGTTCATGTTTTTAAAATGTTTTGCTGATACAAGTCGACAATTAAATTTATTGGCTACTACTTTCACTATCAATTTTTGTCGACAATGTCGACTAGTGGTTGCACTTGATGTGCAAATGACAAAAAGAAACAAAAGAACAAAAAAATCTGAACAAATCAGGTGAACAAACAACTGTATTTCAATTATCAGACAGGAAACCTGTGAAAAGTTATCCTATCTTCTCTTTTTGTTAAATTATGGTCATGTAAGGCCCTCCTGCAATTAGCCCCAGAACACATAACTCAAATACAATTTGTACAACAAAATTGAAGCGGTACACAAAATTTTCCACACGAGATGACAACACAATGTCAAACCCTATAAATGACCATTAAAACCTTGAATACCAATGACAGACTTTCAACAGGGGGAAAAAGGATATTTGAAAATCTACACTGATGTGTCATAAATGCACTGAAGGTCAACAGTTAAAAACAGTCATTTGTTTTATGACCAATACACACCTAAAGTGATTTCCTAGCTTTGTTTGAAAAACTTTACATTAATTTTATAGCCAATTTCAAATTGTGTCTAGTGACTAACTGCTCCGTCATCCAAAATGGTCAGAAATACACACAAATGATGGACGTAAAACTTGAAAGGGAAGTACCATGTTGTCACAAGACCACTTAACAGACCAACCAACAACCGCGGTCTAGAAGACATGGCACAGTGCGTTTGTGTTGTTCTTGGAGTGCTCCACAGTAAAAGCAGCTAAAAGGGAGTTTACCCTTTAAGAGTACCCCTCTACCTACTGAATGTTGTCCTCAAGGAAATGCCTTCATTTAAAGAAAATGCTAGTTTTTTTTTACACAAACAACTTTCTAACATCTGTTCCTCGTTTTGTCGGGAGAGGATGTAGCAGCAGCTGAGATCATGGGGGCTGACACAGGAAGGGGGGCGATGCTTTCTCAAAACACTGGAGAATGCAAAGCGACTGAGAGCTGAGTGCAAACATCCCATTTTACACTTCTTGAAGGCTCGACAAAGGGAAAAACACAAAAAAGCAGCTGCCGGCAGTAACGTCAGAAACAAAGAGTGTCGGGAATACGTCACATAAACTTTGACCACCTGACAAACACTGGCACGTTCATTTGGACTGTGGGCCGTCCTACCGGCTGCTGACCTTACTGCTGAATAAGCCAATGAGTCATTAAAGACAACAAAAAATTACCCTAACGAGGGAAACTGATACAATGTCACGCCATGGGGAAAATAACTATCAGCTGCGGGTCTTGTGTCCCACTCTGTAGAACATCTGATACAGCTTACAAAATGACAATAACATATTATCAGTGCATTATAGCATTGTTTAGGCTAAAAAGTTCACGTTACCAACTACAATAAAAAATTTTTAAAAAAGTTGTTTTTTTTAATGTTACTTGACTGTAGTTACAGACTTTAAAATCTGAAAACAAAACCCCTCCCAAAACACACTGGTGTTTGTGCCAGCATGTTTTTGTTTGGGTAATATGAATCTAAATTGTAATCTTGATCTGCTGCACATCAAAACAAGTCTCTCCTCATCGGCTGCCAATTTTGTCAAGGACAGCTCCTCTTATACATGTTTTTGCAGAATGTATTCACTTTTATCTATATTGAAAACAAGAGGAAAATTGTAAGAGCGCCACTAGAAAGCACAATGACGCTTGTTATTGACATGATAACATTAAAAGCAACAAATAAAATACAAAGGAAAGATTCATTGCACATGCTGTACAAATAGTTGATATTGTAAAAAGTTAGATATAATTATGTAGTAATCCAAAAGTAATGAGATAAGCTAATCTAATTCAACTTTTATTATTAATTTAAAATCGCAAACAAAGTTACTCAATTCAATTGAAAAAGAAAAAAAAAACTATTAAAAGAATGTGGTTTCATAGTGTCATGCTAGTGGAGGCGACTGGGACAGTGTGTCATTACTTGCATTCATATTTAACCCTCCTTATTGTCCTCATTTTCTGAATACTCCCCGTGTCCTCCGGGTCAAAATGACCTGTCTTCAGTAAACCCCCATTATAAGCACCTTAATTGAATTTTAAACACCAAATTTCATCTTGCTTGAAGAAACATCTTGTTATTCATCACAAAATGCGTGAATGCTTAAGTTTTCCCTCTTCATTTGTATTTCTATAGGTAAAGAAGTAAATTTGCAAAAAGGAGTTTTGAATGCATCTTATTCATCCCAATGACTCAGTTTCTTTTTTTTTCCTCCAGTGAACAATTTTAGATAATGTACAATACAAAAATATGAAATATAACATATCCCATTCAACTAATTAGCACATATAGGGCAGTTTGCAAGTGCCCAGCCTTTCCAGACATATTTATTACACCTGTATAGTCTTTCTTTTGAGGGCAGAGCTGACATCTCTTCATCTTACTTGCCCTAGCTGGGGAAGTTAAATTTCAAGTTAAAAAAATATTGTTTAAAGGATTTTGGGTTGTTTTTTTAAACACAGTGGCGGGTCAATATCTTTTCCTGCACATACATACTGTACATGCAAGACAACAACAGTAAGAACAAATACAAAGGGCAGATGTATATCCGTTTTAGGAGTAAAACCGTGGAACTCATTAGACAACGACCTTAAATTAGCAAACTCAATAAAAGCATATAAGTTATTATTCAAAGCAAAGGTAATGGACACATATATAGAAGCAGAATTAGCAAACAAAGAAGAATGTACACATGTATATACACGCCTGTGTATGTACCGGTATGAACATATGCATACAGTATGTAGGATTTGATGTATAGACACAATACACATGCATGAGATGAAACGACAACCTAAATTGGTTTGGTCAGTTTCTTTAGCATCTTTTCACTTTCTGTTTTCAGAGCTATCATTATTATTATTATTATTATTATTATTATTATTATTATTATTATTATTTTGTGTAACCTCATGATACTTCATTTGTTCTTTTTGCATATTCCATTATGTTAAAAAGTGGGCAAGATAAGCTTTTTGCTTCAATCCCAGACCTTTTCGGTCAAAATAATCACAATGTTGACCAGGGAAAAACCTGTGGATGTTTGTTATCTTGCTTGTTGATTTTTATGCGTGTGATTGACCGAAATAAACTAACTAACATAATGCATAAACAGAAATCAGGCACTGGAGCAACTCTTTGCATCACTCATGATCACCACAAGGCTCGGCGGATTTGTGTCTGGTTTCTTCGCCCAGCAGCAGCCTCTCCTCTCCTGCTAGATCCAGCTAACAAGGACCAAAATAGAAAGTTGCAGGCAGCAAACAGCTTTGCAGCTTTATAAGCACCGCAAACAGCTCGTCGGGACTCTTTTTTCCCCCTCCTGCCAATAATGAGTAATCCCTTAAGTTGCCAGCACTCACCTGAACCGCGGAGAGTCTTTGAGACATTCCTCGAAGTCCACCATGATCTTCATGTCTGCAGCAGCGCCTGGAACACTAATCCAGCGGGCTCCGTGTCTCCGGCTGATTAGCTCTGCTGCTAACGCGGTCCTGCGTCCGACCAGCGGCTCCGGCCGGCGAACAGGCCAGCACTAACGGGCTAGAAGTTGTTCAATAGACCGGTCTTTGTGCTCATGTGTGACTGCCAGAAGCGCCGGAGGGTTGTTTGAGGGTTGTTGAGTGTCGGCCGGTTGCTCGGCGGTCACGGCAGCCAGCAGGATCACGGCTCTGCTCCGACCACTCCGAGCACAGATCGTCTATCCTGCGAAGATGCTGCTCGAGTGTCCGTGCGCATGCGCTGTTGAGGCAAGGCAAGGCAGGTTTATTTATATAGCACAATTCAACACAAGTTTAGTTTAGTTTAGTTTATTGGTCTTTCAATTCCCACAAACCCAAATACAAGTGTAATTCGCCGGTGTAAATCTGACTCAAGTATCAACAATGTAGAAATACAGTTTGATTTAATAGTGTTAATAGCATGACCTTTATGAATGTAAAAACAATACACATGCATGAGATGAAACGACATCATCTATGATGAAAACTGTGCTTCCTCTTCTAGTTCTCTTGCCCATGAAAGTGTCTCCTCAGTCCTCAAGGACGGCAGTTAGATTAAAAAATGAAGTTTAAGGTTTCAAACATTTATCCCATGAAAATTAGACGTTGTCAATAGTTCACTAACGTGTTTTTTGTTGTTTTTTACTGAGAGTGGGCTTACTTATTCTGCGTTCCATTTACCTCGGAAGTCGGAACTCGGAACTAGGAATGACGTCACAGCCGAGTTATCAGCGTTCCAGTTACAAAGTAGGTAAACAAGTTTGTAGTTCGCATATACCACATGAAAAATGTAAATTACACTATAGCAGCATATATATGCCGAACAATACTTGTATACGACTGATTTAGTGTGACCAAAACTAGAATGAAGTGCTACGAATTTTTACAGAGCTCTCTTCTACTGTTTACAACCGGGACAGCCATCTTGGATTGTGAACTCGGGGGTGGTGAAGACTCTCCCACTTTCCCAGTGGGAAATCCCACTTCGAGGGGCGTTCCAGTTGAAAAATACAAATGGGAACTGGGAAATCCCCACTTCCGAGGACAAATGGAACGCGGCATTACAGGCAAAGAAGGAAACAATAAACCAATCGGGTGTGAGAGGTCTGTCTCTGACTACACGATCTTTGTATCGGTTGACAGGAGCTTCCTGATACATTGGAATTACACAGGACAGTTTTCCACAATAGTCATCTGCAAGAATTGGCATCTTTAACGTATTAAAACTCTATCAGGACAAATATATTATGCTATTTGGGACATCCCTGTTCAAGAACGAACTAAATAAATGCCCCCGTTGCCTGAACACGCTGTTGTACCGTTGAATTAAACACCATGATGCGTCCATCCTCATCCGTGAACACTCACCCAAGCATGCAGGATTATCTCCTAAGACCCTGCTCTTCAATTCCGGTCCTCGTAGGCCGGTGCCCTGCACGTTTTAGATGTTTCTCTGCTTTAACACATCTGATTCTGTTTAATGAGCATGTCATCAAGGTCTGCACAAATCTGATAATGACACAGTGATTTTTATCACGGTGCACTGAAGCAGAGAAACCTCTAAAACGTGCAGGACACCGGCCCACGAGGACTGGAATTGAAGACCAGGGTCTTAAGACAGTCTCAAGCCTTAGCCCATTAAAATTACTGGAAAACCCAATTGGATTGACAAATGTTCTGTATAACAGCGCCACCTGGTGACGCTGGAAGGATCAAATCACTCACAATATCATGTGTTTATCCAAAACATTAATCACTACTTGGACTTTGACACACTGAGGTTACCCTGAAGCTGCTATATTACATTTTAGTTAAATAGATTTAATAGGTATTGCTTTTTACAGAGAAAGTCTTATGCATTCAATTAAAAAAAATATATACAAAAGTCTATAAGTCTTTATATATATATTTTTTTTTTTTGTACATAAGGAGACATGCCCTGTTCATTTTTATTCTACTTTATTCTTGTTTTATTTGAGATTTTCAAGTCTTGCTGCTCAGTTGTCCTGCAATTGCCCCTCGGGGATGAATAAAGTTTTCTGAATCTGAATCTGAATCATAGCATGATCCAAGACACAATAGATTATCTATACACTATAAAGGTTATTTCCTTTTTTCCCCCTTGCATAAACCATAAATTGAAGTAATCCTAAACACCAAAGAAAATGTTTAAGACTTTGCTGGATGAAATTAGTTTCTTTTGTATTATTTTTTGGTATCCAAGTCAGTAAGTTCATGGTTTACATTGAAGACAACTGGAAAGCAGTGACAGGATATAGTGCAACAACAGTGTCCACCAGATTTTCTGCATGGTAAGCTCCACCATAAACAAACCAGACACAAGTTTCTATCAACATCTGTTTAATGATAGGAGACAAAAGCAAAACAATACACACAATCTTATGATGAAAGAACATGCAAACGGGGAATACAAAGAAAGAAAACATGGCGGAGACAGACATTGAAAATAATCTTGAGGGCTGCTTAAAAGTCTGTCATACTTACAAAACAACTCAGAGGATAGAAATGATTGAAAATAAAAATCAAGACAAGAGGCAAAAAACTGCTGAAAAGTATCATGGAGCCTGGTTATTTTACACACATGTACATAAATACATTAGAGGCACATTCGACAGGTAATAACCACCTACAGGGTGATAACGTCAGTCCTGTTTAGCTTTTTCTCCTTTTATTCTGTGTGAGAAGATAAATCAACCATCTCAACTTCTCTGCAGTCTCCTTTTCAGTCCCTTAACAGATAATTGTTTAAAACATAATATTGGTCAGAAGCCTGTATATGCATATACATTTCCATTTCTGAAAAACAATTCTGGCACAGTTGACCGCTTTGATGTTTGTCTACTTACAACACTGTCTTTGTTGGTTAATAGGAGTTTCCTTCAATTGACGGAGACAAAAAGCCACCACATCCTCAACTACAGGGAAGAAACATTGTAAAGGGGTGTTGGCAGAAGTCCCGCTGTTGATTGTGATCTTTAGTCTTTCAACAATATAAAGCTCACCACTTCTGAACACAGTGGAGGATTAAAGGGTAAAATGAAAATAAAGAGATCACAACACAAGACACACTTTTCATGCCATAAATCGTAGTGACTCTCGACACCTTTCAGAACCCCAAACCCCTCGAAACGCCCTCTAGTTAGCTTCAGTGGTTTAACTCCAACTTTAATATCCCCTTTAACACATTCAGTAGCAATGACAACGAATTCAATGACTTCTTATCGTGACGTTCTTGTAAAATCAGTCAAGTAGATCAGACAGCATTAAAAACAGTAATGAAGCCAGGTGATGACATCCTTCTAACCTTCCTCCAGACAACTTACACATTCAGGCTCGCCAAGCTCAGATGGGATGTCAAACGACTTATTATTAAGATCCTTAACATAAGATCCTTAAAGCTGTAACTTGATAAAGTCAGGAGATTTTGTCTACAAGACATTGTCCTGTTAATCAGTAGCACACGCTAAACCTCAGCAGCGACACTTCGATATTGTACCTCCTACAAACTTTTAAAAACTAAATACATCATAACACAGTTGCCTTACTCTGGTCAGGAAAACTCTGAACACTGACCGGATTGGCCTGTGCTCGTCTTTCACAAAATAATCTTATATACTAGGATTAAGATGAAAGAAAAAAAAACACACTTAAATCTTTTTCTTTTCTACGTTAAATTTTGGCCCAACACACTTCCTGCCAAATTTATCAGTAGATTTGAGTTGATAAGACCTCGAGTCGGGTTTTCTGAGGTATATTCATCTGGAAATAGGAAATGATTGGCTGTGGCGTTCTAGTTAAGAGAGAAATTAAATACAAATTTGGAGATAAAGACTGTTTGCAAAATTTCTGTTTCTCTCCCCACTGAACAGCTGATATACAATTATACACCCCCAATTTTTTATTTATCAAAATGAACTGTTGAACATTTTAATAAAATTACCTAAATTGAATTGAAATAAAAGAACCCCTTAAATCTTTTTAACACAAATGTTCCCCCTGCAGTTGTCCATTCACCTCTACCCAATTTAAGGACCACGTGCTGCGGCGTACACCCGTCACTGTAAAATATTTTTGCGTGTAAGGCCTCAATTATTAATTTCATTTAGTAATATAGCATTCAGGGCTACGTATATAATGTGAACATAACTATAACATGCCAATATGTAGTGAAGTCAAGTTGCAGGATGAAAACACCAACAACTGAAACCGGTGGTCATATTGTCAACATTTATCACAGCTTTTATTGGAAATAAAATGTATCCCACTGGTGGCAAAAAGGAAAAAAACAAAAACATCTGAGGTGCAGCCACAGCAAGTAAAAATGTTGTTGTCATGTTTTTGTTCTGCCTTTAGCGAGGCCGCACAGTTTCCCCTTGCTTCTTCCAGAGCTGACCTGCTGATTCAGCCAGATGGGAGTCTTTGTTGTTCAAGTTAGTTTTTTTTTTTCCCCCTTTCTTTTCAAAAAGGTGTTGATCCTCCTTTTAAAGTCATAGTCATGTATTCTTCAGTGCAATGCCAGTCCGAAAAAGGTGGGAGTTCTTGCAACAGATGGGGGAAGAGGGACAAGCAACAGTCTCTATGTTGTACCGGCTCCTGATGTTGAAAAACGGGTGTTGTTGAATGTTGCTTTACATAACTCTGTGGAGCACATGGAGATGCACAGGCGACCGGGAAATTATCGGCTGTTTAAAGATTGTTACATACATAACGAAGTGGTATTTGCGGTATGGCTCAGCATCGTTAACACAGAGCTCGGTGGCAACGTCTGTCGTGATGTTGAGCTGACAAACGGGGCTTAAGGTGGGAAACGGAGCTCATCTACGAGTCCAGAGAATCAGCTGGGGAGAAAAAGATGAAACAAATGTGGGTTATTTTTGACATAATTGGCTGCTGTTCTGAGCAAAGCTAAAAAAAATGTGTAGTTTGATGAAAACATGTACAGTCACTTATTACTTTAAGGTTGCTCCATATCAGGACATGAAATACAACAGGACACAATATTAGACCATGTCATTATTAGGCAAAATCTAAATTAGGCCCATGATTCTATAACATGCAAAACAACTAAATACCATCTCAATTTACTTAAGTCACCAAAATGACTAATTTTAAATGTTAGCCTAAATCTTCAACTTTTTTATGAGTCTATGTATAAAGCATATGTACACTTCTGTGGTCATACAGTTTAGAGCGGTGGGTTAGTTGGTCCAGCGCCAGGACCCTCCATCAACCATTAATAAGAAGCTAAGACCCAAATCGAGGAACATTTTCAACATCTCAAATTAACTTAATAAAAATATGGTGCAGTTTTAACCTAGGATTGTAGAGGATTAACACAGTTTTAATGCACAAACGTGTAATAAAAAGGTCAAACAACTGAGAAGTACTTCCAAAAAGACAAAAAAAACATGTACCTTTACCTGAGGCAAAAGCCAACGACCCACTGACAACAGGTCTGTACATCCCTTTTGGCTCCTAAGCCACCAGCTGAGAATCGCTGGTTTAGAGATGTTAAATAACGTAACATTATAGGCCAGTTTTTTTTTTTTTTTAAATCACAGTCACTTTGTGAGGAGTGGATTTGACTTAGTACTCAAAGACCCATTTAGCTCATTGGGGAGCAGTTTGAAAAGGAAAAAAGAAAAAGAAAATTCCCATGAAGCCTCGTCCATAAACATGCACAGCTGTAGCCTTTTCATTTACGGTGGACCAAGTTTAACACTTTGCAGATCATATCAAACTGGAAATTGAGATAATCAACTCCCCAAGAAATGTTTTTTGAGGTGTTTAAGTGAGAGGCGATGTCATTTTCTAAAGGTCTTCTCATCAACCCAGTGGTTTCATTAAAAACCACTGGGTTTTAATGAGTGGGCTGCCCTCTGTTGGTCAATGTAAAGAATGCAGGCTTTATACTTTCTCACATTGACTTCACTCTCATACCCAGAGGCTATGCATACATGTCCTGCATGATTATAACAGTGTGCTTGTGATCACAATGCATTACTCCTCTGATGCGCAGATGTTTGAGGATGTGAACCACGCGGTGGCACAAACTGGCTAATAAGATGCGCACTGAAGATAAGTAAATCCATTATTTCTGTTGATTTCATTGGTGTGAAGGCATGACAGCCTTCACACATACTCTTCCATTGAAACCCGTCTAAACCATTTATCCAAATATGTGCAGAAACAGTCTCTCTGTGTCCTTACCATCCTGGGGCGGGTCTACACTGATTTCCTCCGTCTCCTCTGTGTCCTCCCTTTGGTCCTCTGTGTCATCCCTCATCTCTTCATCCTCATCATCTTCAAGCTCACTGGCAATGAGTTGGCGGGCCAGCTTTATGTTCAGACCCTCGTTGTAGTGCATCTTCCTCATCATCTGAAAATGCTTCTTTTTGGCTGCAAAGGGGGTAAAAAAACAACATGAAATTACTTTCACATGCCCAAACCATTGCAGAATCTAAGCTTGTTGATTATAAATCTGGTACTTCCATCACAATCGGTTTGACTGAGCTGCAAGTGCATGCACTGGAAAAACAAGGACACATCTAAAATGTGTTGCTCCTGCTTTTAAAGGGGTCAAATTTTAAACATGATGCAGTGGGTCAGCTGATGAGGATAGATTCTGTAAACTGTAACTTTTAAGAAGTCATTTGCATCGTTGGCTGGTTGTTCATTGCACTAAATTATGGTAAAAACACAGGTGATAGGTCTGTGCAATATAAATATTACAGTTTTGGACATTGAGCTGAAGTTGTTGCATCATAAAACAATAACACCTTTACAACTTTACACTAAACCATCATGCAGTTGCACAAAACTGAAAGTGGATTTTGCAAATCTAAAGACTGAAATAGTTATACTGGCAGTCATACTGGCGTGCATCCATATTTCTCTTGTATATTGTCATCTTGCCTCACAAAAAAAAACCACAAACATTTACATTATATCCTCGAGGGGACACAATAATGCATGTGCATCAACATCCGCTAAAATTACAGACAGTGTCTTATCTGAGAGGTGTGTGCCACAGAGAGCGTACGGATGGGCAAGGTCAGGGACCGGTCAAAAGCATGCTGACGCTGTGTAAGAGTCTGTCAGGACAGAAGTCAGCTAAAATAAATAAATAAAAAAGGTCATAGGTGCAAAGAACACTTCAGTCTCTTTCACACTGAAGCCTTTTCCATCAATACTTCCCATTCAGCAGCACTGAGTCACTCTCACAGCGGCAGAGGACACCTTGTATCAAGAAGGTGAGTATAAATAGAGAGGTGAGCTGAGGGCTGCTACTATGGATACCATTAGGGCTGCACGATTAATCGTTAAAAAAATCGCGATCTCGATTCATGCTTGAACGCAATCTCATTTCCAAATGACGACGATTTAAAAAAAAAAAAAAAAAAAAAAAAAAAAAAAATTTTTTTTTTTTTTTTTTTTTTTTAAAGATGGCTGCATAAAAAAAAGGACTAGGCCTATGTTCTACGTTGTTGTAGTCCTGTCATGGTCAACTATCATGTTGTCATGTTTGTTATATTTTGTTAATGATTGTGGATTACATTTGGAGAAACATCTACCTTTCTCATCACCTGACACATATTGCACATAAATATTGTTAAAATTGTTATTGTTAAAATTATTTAAAGACAAGAGAGATGTTTATTGTTTTTATGTTCAATGTCAGCTGTTACAGCAAAAAGCAGCCAGAGGAATAATTTGTTGCCTCAGAACTACAGGATCTGTTACAAGTCCCCTTTCTGAAAGGGTGTTCAACTCAGGGAGGAACAAATATTGTTCAAAATTGTTATTATTGTTTAAATTATTCAAAGACAAGAGAGATGTTTATTGTTTTTATGTTCAATGTCAGCTGTTACAAAGTTGATGCCAGTCTTTTATCAGGCACCATCATATTTTTTGTAATGTTTACCTTTTGTATCGGCAGCTTCTTAATAGCAGCAAAAGGCAGTGGGGGGTTCATCCCAGCCAGAGGAATAATTTGTTGCCTCAGAACTACAGGATCTGTTACAAGTCCCCTTTCTGAAAGGGTGTTCAACTCAGGAACAAATATTGTTCAAAATTGTTATTATTGTTTAAATTATTCAAAGGTTTGTGTAAAGAAGACAAGAGATGTTTATTGTTATTATATTTTTGTTCAGCTGTTGCAAAGTTAAAGTAATAAGTGCAATAAATTTTATATTGGAAAAAAATCGTGAGAGAATCGTGAGAGAATCGTGATCTCAATTCTAAGCAAAAAAATCGGGATTCTCATTTTGTCCAGAATCGTGCAGCCCTAGATACCATCATCACTATTTTCCTCCAGATCAAATGAATTAACTCACTAGTTGGTGCAGATATGTGCCATGACAAAAAGTCTACCTTGTTCTTCTTGAGTCAGCTCCTCTTCCTCCTCGCTGCTTTCCTCCTCCTCCTCCTCATCTTCCTCTTCTCTCATGAAACGTGGTTCTGAGCTCTCGGCTGCCACCAACCTAGACAAAAAAACAGAAAATAATTATGTTGGGAGAAATCTTGATTTTTAATCTTCATTATGTCAACTTTAGATGACTACACTTCCACTAAGAAACAGGACCATTGTCCATTGTCAAGCTAAACTAAAGGCCTAGTATAGAAACTGAAACAAGAGAACAGATGGAGAAGCATTAGATAAGGTGAAGGAGAGTAGGTAGGATGAAAAGTGTGGAGATGAGAGTGTGCGTGTGTGACTACTAGAGCATGAGATAAAACAACAAGAGTTACTATCCCCATCTGTAACGCTCATTAAAAGCTTTAACAGCGATGGATGAATAATGGTTTACGGTTCAGCCGGGGGTATTGAATATTTGTAAGTGCCCAAGGGAAACCCCAATTTACTGTACTACCGCTCTCCAACCAGCTGGCACGATTCAGAGTTAAAGACTGTTCATTCCTTTAATGTGTTTTAAATGATAAACAGTATTCAATAAGCAAAGATGGAGAAGACAAAAGAGGCAGAGTGAATGTGACACGGTTGGTCATTTTTAGAAGAGCGCAACTGAATAAGCGATGGATAGACGTGAGAGCAGTTCAGAGTGAGAGCAGTTCATGGAAAGATAAAATGGCAATGGGACAGAGGAAAGCAGCAGCTGTTGTACAGTACAGTCTGGAGGGCCGAGTGTTAAACAACTGAGAGCCCTCGCTGCAGATGCAAACAGCAGCTGAGCGACTCGCCTGGAGCTAATCACCATCTTCAGTGTAGTGCACGCGTTTGAAAACACTTAAAACTGTCCATCCGCTCTCAGCATTAATGTACTTATGCAAGAACAGCAGCCCAGAGCCAACATGCTTCTCAAGCTGCTTTCACCATCATCACAACCAGTCAGGGCAGCATATCCATCTATACTTCATATAGATGGACCTTTAAGGTTTAGGTTCAGTCCCCTGCTTTATACTTGCTCCTACTCATCTTTAGGTTGTGGAAATGATTAATTAATTAGGTACATGAAACAACTGTAGTAGGGCTGCTTGTTTGTGGCTATCAATAAATAAATCTAAATAGTGCCACCTCTCTACTTTTGTGCTAAGCTGATTTATCATAATTTTAGCCAAACTGTAAAATTATGTCAAATCTATTCAGTCACTTGATGCTGCCGACAGGAACTCTGATTTAGATCCTTTGTTTAAAAAAAAAAAAAAAAAATATATATATATATATATATATATATATATATATATACACTTCCCTGGAATGCAAGACTATTGGGAATCACCCACAGAGCCACATCTAGGAATCTTTCATTTGTGAGGCTACGTGAGGCACGTTTATGAAAGCAAAGAAATGTCATAAAAACAGCCTGATAGCCTAGAAAAACTAGATGCACCACCTACAAAAAAAAAAAAAATCCTTTTCATTTGTGTTTCCTTCTACATCTTTCTAGATGAAAACCTAAAATGGGCAACGTCTTTTGCAAATGTACAGCATAATCAATGCAATGAGGTGAAATACGCAATCTACACATTCAGTGGCTTCATTAAAGATGCAGAAAATAAATTTAAAGTGGAGCAATTATCTTTCATTTCCCAGAAACAAAAGTGAGTCCAACTCCAACATATATATTTTATCAGATAATGTTCACCTCATAGCATACATAGAAATCATCGACAAGCCGTTCAGTGTTTCTAGGGAATAGTAAATCGGAGTTTGCTAAAGGGATCATGTTATCAAAAGTTTATTTGTGTAGTGCTGAAGTAAAGGGCCCACTGAAAGAAAACCATCAGTTGCTTGAAAGCAAATAAATACTTGTCAGTTTTTGGTTCTGCCAAATTTTTAATGGAGGACAAGGGAAATGAGTGTCAAGTGTGTGATCAGGTGTTTTATATGGTTAACTTTCGAAAGCACAAAAGACCTCTCCCTTTTCCATGGGGTACTTTTTTTTTTGTAAAGCTTACTTTGATGCCAGGTCATCAGGTGCGAGTCCACCGTGACCATCCGAGTCACTAAGCGCACCCTCATCATCATCATCCCCAACCATCCTGAAAGACAATCAGACGGCCGAGTAGAAATGTTTACAAAGGCATTAAAGAAAAGGGATGATAACACACCATTTAAAATGTACATACAACGTGCATTTATCAGAGTGCAGCCGTGTTTATAACACACTTTTTTTTTTTTCAAAAAGCCATCTGGCATTAAATGTAGCAACATGTTGGGCAAATGATGACCATACTCAACAAGCAATATTCTCAACTATCACAGATACGCTGCACATTCATACTGGATAGACTCTGCAATTTCAAATATAAAACTTCAAACTTTTTGAACATTAAATTGTTAATCCCTAAATATTACACTGGTGAAAAATGGAATAATACATCAACATATCAATATGGGAGACATAATGTATTTATTTATGTAGACATATAAAGCTTTTCACCTGTTGTAAGGTGTACTCGGTTCATCTATCTTCATTAGGCCATAATCTTTGTCCGCAGGATGGTACGTTGCCAGAATGTTCATCTCATCCCATTTCTGGGATTTCTTCCTGTAAATGCATAAAAAAAAGCAGTGAGAAGAAAAAGAAAGGTCGATTGGACACTGCGTCAGTGTGGACAACTGTGCGTGAGTGATCAAATCCACCACACAGCTCACAGACCCCTCCAGGGAGGAGAGCGACCGGTTATAATCTGGGACTGAACATGTCCCAGTTTTTACCCAGACTGCATTATTTTTGGAACATACGAACAAAGCCTAGAAATGTTATCTGCACTAAAATGACCTCTGACGACTCTTGGGATGCAGCACTGCATTTGTTTTTGTATCAAAGTTAAAGATTGTGGATGAAAGGAAAGGTATGTGTTCGGGATGCTCAGCTATGAATGAGCAATGTCGAAAACTAAATAACAGCCTCTTCTTACCCCCCTGCAAGAGTTTATTTTATTTCCTTTTGAACACATCTGTCTCTGATCCCTGAAATTATTGTATTCACATCTGGGAAATTTTGGCATCGTGTGCTGCAAGGGATTTGTGTTCAATACTACACCAACCCAATCTGTGTAGGAAATGAACAGATGAAGGGTAGACCTGCTCTGAAGAGTTTTTATTTAAATTTGTCCATTTTTTTGGTCTGGACAACAACAGGCTATCTATTGTTAACATGGCAGCTTGTTTGTGAGTTGTTTCTAATCTGCAGTGCTGCTGGTAAATTGTTATGGTCATTAGGCTTGTAACGAACCACCCACCTCAGTTCTGAGCCGCGAACAGGATTATTTTTCAGATCAGTACAGTTTAAAAAAAAAAAAAAAAAACAAGTAGGACACAACTAAAACACGTAAAGCAAGGAACAACATTCAACAACGTCTAATGTTTCGAATAATCTCACAACAAAACAATGCCATATTAAATGTGAAGTTTGTTCATAGCAAACTATATTTTCTTTTAAACTGAAACATTAATTCAAGAAAAAAAAAAACTGCAACAGCTACTCAAAAAAGTGCAAAAAAGAGGCAGGACACGTCCTTATATTATGATCAGCGCTAGATGAAAGTTATGGCTTTTTTTCTCATGTTTACATAGAAAAAAATATTTGGTATTAACGCCCTTTTCCTTTAAAGATGCATAATTTATTCTACGTACGCTTGAAGACAGTTTTTGAAGTAATTGGATTCAAGCAGGATTTTAAATGACGAGGTCGGCAGAGGAAACTAGGTGAAGCACTGAAATACACATTACTCTTACTTCCTTTCAGGAATCGAGCATTGTTACCTGGACGGTACAATGAGGCGCACCTCCCCAGAAACATAACTATGCGTCGATTCAATGTGGACCGCTGTCGACAGGGAAGCCAAAGTTTTCCCATTCAGGGAAGCCAAATTGCTCCCATAATGGTGACTTGAAAGATGAAAGAGGCTTTTCAAGTTCCTCCTGCTTCACATGTTTGCCATTACTCCTCGCCATCTAACTACCCACAATCCACATGCTGCACCAGATAAAAATTGATCAGCAGCTTCAGGATCCACCCTACTTAGACACTCCCAATGAGGTCACTTTTCATTTGCAACCACATGCTTATTTCCCTAAGACTGTGAATCTACCCCAAACACAAAGAGACAAAAAAAAATAAGTGTAGAATTCCAAAACCAATAAATTATATGCCATTTCTTTTGGATTAAACCTCTTCTGGTGTTTATAATGCATTCTTCCTAATTAAAAAGTGTATACTGTCAAAGATATCCGCTTTCTTGCATTCCTATACATTTCCTCTTTTCTTTGTTATTGTGAATTTCTACTGTTTTGATAAACAGTTTTTGCTTGTTAGGCAAAAGCCTACTAGAACAAATTGTCATAAATTTGTCCTATAAACATTCTGATCAAATTGTCTCTGTAATCCTAGGTCTCGTCAGCCAAGTTGCCACACATCACCCGCGACCCTGTTCATGGAAAAGGTCGGGTGTCATAGGAGACAGGAAGGCAGTAGGAGACCGGAGAGAAATGCCAAATCCAGTGCCTGCTGCTATAAGCCCACAGAGCTCGTCTTCTGCATAAACGTTAGTCATTTAGATTTTACAAGTGGATCTTACAAGAATACAATTAAAACAAAAGCTCTTTGCACTGTAGACAGCTGCCAGCAGTTCAGATATGTACGGTATATGCTTTGAACTCCAAAAAATACAAAAGTATGAATTCCCAAATGTCACTATAGAAATAAAGCTAAAGTAGTAGACTAGGAGAGTAAGAGATTGTGGGTATAATTTGTGCACGTTATCTGACTGAAAATAGCATTGCAATGAGCTGCTGGTCTTCTCAATAAGCACCATGGTGAATATAGTACATACTTGAAGCATCTGCATCTAAATAAACATTCTCAATTAGAGAAAAATCAATCCTGAAACCTACAGTTTCTACTTCCACCAAACTGCTGTTGTCCCCTTAATCCCTTTAAAGTAGTTCATCATAAAAATGCAATAATGATGAAGCACCTTCCTCTTTCAACAACAAAATCACCAATCACTGGTACACACACTAAATATAGGACAGCATCTCTATCGCGACGGTGACTACCTCTCCAGAGTGGTCAACAGCTGGCGACATAATGCTTCAGGAAAACTCATTAACTGGAGTGAGTCATCACTCACGGCTGAGTTGTGCTATCAGGTAGCAGTTAGAGGACAGTGGGGAAAGGTCCAGTCAAGTACACAGAAGAGTGAAACCAGCAACAGAAACAACAACATGCATTCATTTTGCAGGAAAGAATGCTTCTTTATTTTTATAATGCACAAGATATCAGCATATAATGGATCCAGCCAATTGAAAATGTGTGGCAGCATAAGCTACAGGGAGAGAACTCATGGATTTCATGTGTGCCACCCACACAAAGTTTGAGCAATAGCCAACTAGAAATTAGAAATCGGAACTAAAACTCTCTTTTAAGTCCTTGTCATCCGTCCAAAATGTCAGGAAAAACTAAATTAAAGAAGCACTATAATAAAAAGGTAAAAGCAATACACAGTGAATAACTCAATACATTTAAAGGTTACAACTTCTGAACACATTTTTGAGAACTGTAGATGAAGTAGTCAGCCAAGGAAACTTGACATATGAAAGACACATTATGTTCCCTTCAGGGACCCAGGTACACCCATATATGTCCAAAGACGTTTGGCAAGAAGAGGTCGTCATGTGCAGCCTAAAAATCTAGACGTACCTCCAGTAGGGATGGGCGGTATGGACTAAAAAATGTATCACGATCATTTCTGGCATTTATCCCGATAACGATAAAAATTACAGATTTTCTTTCATATTTTAGGAAATTCTTTCTTTAGGAGATTCCTTCCTTCCTTCCTTCCTTCCTTCCTTCCTTCCTTCCTTCCTTCCTTCCTTCCTTCCTTCCTTCCTTCCTTCCTTCCTTCCTTCCTTCTTCCTTCCTTCCTTCCTTCCTTCCTCCTTCCTTCCTTTCCTCCTTCCTTCCTTCCTTCCTTCCTTCCTTCTTCCTTCCTTCCTTCCTTCCTTCCTTCCTTCCTTCCTTCCTTCCTTCTTCCTTCCTTCCTTCCTTCCTTCCTTCCTTCCTTCCTTCCTTCCTTCCTTCCTTCCTTCCTTCCTTCCTTCTTCTTCCTTCCTTCCTTCCTTCCTTCCTTCCTTCCCTTCCTTCCTTCCTTCCTTCCTTCCTTCCTTCCTTCCTTCCTTCCTTCCTTCCTTCCTTCCTTCCTTCCTTCCCTTCCTTCCTTCCTTCCTTCCTTCCTTCCTTCCTTCCTTCCTTCCTTCCTTCCTTCCTTCCTTCCTTCCTTCCTTCCTTCCTTCCTTCCTTCCTTCCTTCCTTCTTCCTTCTCCTTCCTTCCTTCCTTCCTTCCTTCCTTCTTCCTCCTTCCTTCCTTCCTTCCTTCCTTCCTTCCTTCCTTCTTCTTCCTTCCTTCCTTCCTTCCTTCCTTCCTTCCTTCCTTCCTTCTTCCTTCCTTCTTCCTTCCTTCCTTCCTCCTTCCTTCCTTCCTTCCTTCCTTCCTTCCTTCCTTCCTTCCTTCCTCCTTCCTTCCTTCCTTCCTTCCTTCCTTCCTTCCTTCCTTCCTTCCTTCCTTCCTTCCTTCCTTCCTTCCTTCCTTCCTTCCTCCTTCCTTCCTTCCTTCCTTCCTTCTTCCTTCCTTCCTCCTTCCTTCCTTCCTTCCTTCCTTCCTTCCTTCCTTCCTTCCTTCCTTCCTTCCTTCCTTCCTTCCTTCCTTCCTTCCTTCCTTCTTCCTTCCTTCCTTCCTTCCTTCCTTCCTTCCTCCTTCCTTCCTTCCTTCCTTCCTTCCTTCCTTCTCCTTCCTTAACCTCCAGTGAATTTCAATTTGCTTTGCAGGTCAATCGTTCTAGATGTGGGTCTGATCTGTCAGGCTACTTCATGGGGGAATAATGGCCAAAAAGCCATTCCTTCAATCTGAAAACGTGCCAAATGACTCAACTATGTACAAAAACACAAAAGTGCAAAAAAAAAAAAAAGAGCAGTCAAAATTTGAAATATCTGGCAGTTTTCAAAACAGTTTGTTCACTAAAGAGCTGCAGTGTTCGTAGGCAACAGTGAAGCATGGTGGAGGTTCCATGCAAACGTGGAGCTGCATTTCTGCAATTCAGTTGGAGATTCTGTTAAAGATTAAGGATGTCCGTAAGGCTGTGAAATGCACATAGACACTAATCTAACATAAAATAAGTAAGGGAGGTGTCTGAATAGCCTGGTTTTTTTTTCTTCAGCAGCGCAATGACCCCAAACAAGCAGCCAATTTCATTGGAGCTAGGGCTGTTCGATTTTGCACAAAAAATAAAATCTCGATTTTTTTCTCTCAAAATCCGATTTTCGATTACGATTATTTTGGGAATTGACAAAAGGCAAAGAAATGATTTCAAATATGCTGTTTTTTTATTGAACATTTGCCCCATTGGGCTTTAAGTGCAAACTTTGCTCTTATTAAACCAAAAATGAATGAATAAAGTGCAAAACTCTGTAAAATAAGTTGAAAAAAAGATAATAAAATATAAAGTTTTATCTCTGAAAAAAAAAAAATCAGCAAATCAGCACTTGCAAACATACAGTAAGTTATATTTCCAATTAAATAAAACAAGACATTTTCTAATTAAACTAAACTGGGTCTTTGCATGCTAAATAATAATGCAACCCATGAAGGAGGTAGAGGTGTGTAATGTCACTCATTACATCTGCTATTCACATTTGCAAGTTTTTTGCAAGGAACACGAGCCGGTCTACCGCATCTGGCTTGAGGGATGCCCGGTGGCATGTTACAACGCCCTCTCCTACACTAAAGAGCCTCTCCAATGGGGCACTTGTCGCAGGTATTGAGAGGTATTTCCATCAATCATTTATATGGTATCAATCATTAATATGTGTGCAGACAAGGTTAAAAAAAAAAAAAAAAAAAAAATTTTTTTTTGAAAAATCGATTTTACGATTTTCACATTTTAACATCGTTCTAATTACATAATCGCGATTACGATTTAAAATCGATTAATCGAACAGCCCTATTTGGAGCTATCTACAAAATTAAAAGAAAACATTTTTTTAATGAACAAGCAGTCCTGGAAGGTATGTATGGACCCAACAGAACCTTGATCTCAACTTCTGTCTTCGATTACATGAAGAAACAGGAGGAATCTGAGGCAGGCTACATCTATAGAAGAAATGCATTTTGGTCTCCAAAACTATAGTCACAGCCCAAAGTCATCTGATAAATCACATTTCACATTGAATCTGATCCAGATCCAATGGATCACCTGCGGGCCACGTCATATTGTTCTAAACCAGATCTGTTTTTCTAAAATGAGACCTTCCTCTGAACAGCTGTGTGGCCTATAGCGGAATTCCACGCGCCTTTGACGTCACCCTTGGTCGAACATCATCATTATTACGTGCAGGAAGACCAAAAAAAAAGAGAAAATGGCTAAGACAAACAAACAACAGCACTTGCAGAGGAAATTGGTGAATGCACAGCAAGGTTCTAGACATAAATATTTGGGGTGAAGCATCATTGTTATTTTCTAGAGCATGTGCCCCCCGTTTCCTTTGCATAGTAATCACGGCAAATATCTGTTCACACATATATCCATTATTTTCATTATTTCCACCATAAGCCTCTTCTGTCACCTGTTTTCCTCTTTACATTCTTCTACAGCATGTTTAAGACATCATGTTGGTCTATTGTAAATCAAATCTGGGCCTTGAGGAGTTTACACGGGACACTGATATGTCACATTTTTAAAAGTAATGTTAGGGGGAAAAAAAAAATCTGAATTAAGGCTTACTTTGTAAAAACAGTGAAAGATGTTTCAAATAACCTACATCTCAAGATTATGTGCAACTGTACCTAAAAGACTTATACCTAAATCTGCTGCTTCTCCTCACCTCAAAAGGTTTTTTTTTTGTATATCTGTTGACTTTGACTTTCTGCTTCTCAGCAAGGCAGTTTTTGTTTTCTTTATTTGATCCACACTTAACCTGTGCAGGAAAATGTAAAATGTCTGAGTTGTCTAGGTGAAAGTCAGATAAATCATAATTGCTGCCTTCCAGTTAAACTGTCCATAACTCAGCCAGGATGAGGCTTGCGAGACAGTAAGGGGGAGAGATTGAGTTTCATGGAAACACCCTGAATTATGCATGACTAAGTGTGAGGCTCATACATTGCTGTTAATTAAATAAAAGTTTTGGACTGAAAGAATAGAAGTGATGGATCTCATGTGGGTCAAAAAAAAGTTGTCAAAGCTTGTCATTAGACTACAATAATTTCATAACATAAAGCACATAATTCCTACGGATTTCCACTGGTCTTTTACCTCAACAGCCCACGGTTGTGTCACCTAACAGGTGACATAAAATGTCCTACAGGTATCAGAGCTCTGCCTGTGAAGCAGAGTGACACCTTGGGACTTGTTCTAGCTGAACTCCAGAGCTCTATGATTTAAACACAGTCAGGTGGTTAACTACAAGTGTTCGGGGCGGGCGGTATTTGCAGACCATTCACCAGAATGACCAAGGAAGGCTGTGATAAGTTCAACATGATTGGGGAAGACAAAAGGGGAAATGTAAAACCTCAAGGTGACTACTGGAGCTCTAAACATCCGTGGACCAATTTTGGTATAAATCTTAGCATAATGCAGATACTCCAAATGTGGAGGGATCTGAAAAATCAACGTTAATATATCTTAGATAGAAAAACTACTAAGATATATATCAAAATGTTTGTGAGACCTTTGGTGCTCTCCATATTCACAGTCTAATGCTTTACACTCAGAGCTGACAGCAGCATGTTACATCACAGTCGGTCCTCATCCCCCTACAAGGATTTGATACTTGGCTGCATGCAGGATCCTTCCAAGCCCCCCCCCCCCCCCGCACTTTCTTCTTGCTTAAATAGGGACTATTTTGGTAAGAAGACAAAAAAAAAAATATTGATTCACTGCTGAAAAAGGAATTCACAAATAACTGCCTTTGTTTGTTGGCTTAATTTCCCATGCAGCTCAGAGGACTGTTCCTAATGACTAGACTTGCTGGCAAGTACAAACAAAATGCACAATGAATAAGAAAGGCTGGATTTTGTTTAGTTTTGAAAATGATGCTTCACAGCTTGAGCAAACACTTGCATGCTAATGTTAATAAACATGTTTATATCGTTATGTAATTCTTTCTCATTTGCTTGAAACAGATTTCAAAGGGATTAAAATTGCAACATGGTTCACCGAACCCACCAGGCAGAATTACCAATGAGTCTCAACCATTCTGGAAGGTGGGTGGTGTTAATTATCCAACATGTGAAATGCTAAAACAGTATCCTTTTTGTGTATTTATAAAGGGAATGTGCATGACGTCAGAGATGCGGCTTCACAGCGGGTTACGCCCACTGAGTGGCAGAAAGACTGAGTGGCAGCGTAAACTTTCAGTTTGACCAACTCAAAAACATCTAAAATGGGAAAGAGCTGTTGATCGACTGTACTGATAGATTTAGCAAGAAATCTGAGTTATGGTTTTACAAACTGACGAAAAATAAGCTTAAGAGAGACAAATGGATCGCTGCAATTCGTAGAAACAACTAGATTCCAGACACCGAAACGTGGATTTTGTGGTTCCCATTTTGTATCAGGTAATGTTGGATTTTTGGGTAGCTAACGTTAAACGGTCAAATCATAAAGTTCGGTGTCCTCATCACTTTAATTTCGCCAACAAATCCTGCCTTGAAGTAGGACCAAGCGTCAAGACTTTTGTATGCCTTCAAGCTTTGCTTCGTGTATTTCCCCGGCTTAGAAATTAAGTACATATAAATATCCGGAAACTCGATTCTGGGTCAAATATTAATGTCCATGGACCACTGGTTCTTTGGGTAACTGTACGGGTCACTGTCAAGTCCAACTGCCTTTAATTTAAGCCGATAATCGGCTGTTATCCCGTCTTCTCCACAGTTCCCCTTACTAGTTGCTGCCATTTTTGCCACTCAGTGCGAGTAAGGGGGCGTGGTCCAGTGGGAAAGTGACGTCAATGCATACCCTCTATTTTTAAGATTGACCATTTTTAAATATTTTCACTGATACCTTGGATAGATGGTTCCTAGAATATTTTACATTTGTAATGTTTCATATTATTGCCCATGAAGCAGGCTTGCAGATGTGCTTCGAGTCAAACTTGCTCAAGGGCAAGCGTGTTAGGTTGAAACTCAAGTGAGATATGAAACATAAACCTTAAAACTATTTCCTATGCAGACACAAACCCTTTGTTACTGGAAGTACAGGCACCCAAGTGCAAACAGATTTCAGTTTGATCACAGGTGACATAGATAGCTAAAAATACCAAACCAAACAATGACAACATGTTAACAATAATAGTATGATATCACAGATGCCCTAATTTATGATTATCACTGGGTTTCCTAGATAAATACTCTCAACAGCAAGCCGGAGTCATTATAGATAATTTATATATTTTCTTGAATAAATAAAAAGACATTTTATTAAATTTGATGTGATCTTATAATTTAACTATGTTGGCAATTCAAGAAAGATTTCATGGATCCTTCTCCATATTCCTGCAAGGCAGAGAGCAGACTGAGAGCAGGTTGGAGGAGAGCAGGATCTAGGAATGACTCAACCGGGACTGTGATTTGGGGCATTACATCACTGCAGTGGTAACAGTGTCACTCCCTGTGAAATCAGTGCATATGAAGTTACGTTAGGAAAAACAAAACAAACCCTTGTCACCTTAAGTTTCAGGTAAAGCACACATTGGGGAACAAAACGGCTGACTTGCACACTTTAAATGCTCCCCTAAACTAGGAAACCACTGGCCCACTCCAATGCATTTACCCTACAACGCCATAAAGGTTGAGTGTCTACTTAGATCAAATCCAAAAGGCAGCTGGATTAAAGGGGCAGAGTATAAGTGTTCATGAAGCAAAGGTTATTTTGATAACAAATACTTAATGGCAGTCTTATGAGATGTCTTACTATATCAGAGGAGGTAAGTGTGACATACATTCATTGGTAGGCTAATTTATCACAAAATAGGACCTCAATGCTTTTAAGGTTGTTGTCAAAGCCAACAAATTGTGTCCTGGGGAAATGGAGGATAATCCAGAGGTCCTTTATTTATCATCCATTAGTGGACTAACTTAACAAGTCGATAAACACATAACAGGCACACAATTCTCTTTGGCTTTTACATCATTTTTAAAGAGTGTGTATATTGACCCGTTAATGCAACATATAGTAGATATAAAACTATTGAACGCACATTTACATGGATTTAGTTGCAGTATTTGTGTTTTTATGACATTGTAATTTTGTATTTAATCTTGTAAGCACTGCGAGATTCCCTGGGTGAAGAGTGCTCTATAAATAAAATCTATTATTATTATTATTATTACTTGGTATTAGGAATGGGTGATATTTTACCGTTCACGATATACCGTCAAAAAAATTCCCCACGATAAGAATTTGTCATCTCGCGGTAAAAACGATAAATTCTCGTTGATGACGTTTTTTGTGTAAAGCTGGATTTATGGAAGGAAGGGAAAAAAGAAGTGAGGAAGGAAGCAGGGAAGGAAAGAAAGAAGGAAGCCTGAAAGAAAGAAAGAAAGAAAGAAAGAAAGAAAGAAAGAAAGAAAGAAAGAAAGAAAGAAAGAAAGAAAGAAAGAAAGAAAGAAAGAAAGAAAGAAAGAAAGAAAGAAAGAAAGAAAGAAAGAAGTTTAGTTAGTTTAGGTTTTTTTTTTTTATCTTAATTTTTATCGTTATCGGGATAAATGCCAAAAATGATCGTGATACATTTTTTAGTCCATACCGCCCATCCCTACTTGGTATAGAGTTAACCTGACTAATGACAAAGTAAGGTAACCTAATTTTCCTCCATTTTTTTTAAACTATTACTATGTTGTTGTTTTTTTCCAGCCATGTTTATTTATAAAAAATAGCTACAATCACAGTATCTACCCTGACTACCATTGCTAAAGAGAAAGCAAACTAAAAAAAATGTTTTTCTTCTTCACAAACCAACTAAATGTGGAAGCTGCGAGAAAGAGCCAGAAAGTTGTGACAGTGACAGCAGAGACTGTTTAGCTTTCATTAGCCACCTTTACAGGCTGATTTATGCTTCCGCGTTGCACCAACGCAGCGCTTACGGCGTAGGTTACGCGGCGACGCGCACCGTACTACGCCATAGCCTACGGCGTACCCTACTTAGCCCCTACGTAGAAGGCTCTGCGTCGATTTAACGCAGAGCCATAATTCAGGCTTAACAGGGCGCCTCCCTCAACACGACTGAGCAGAGAGTAAATCAATCAATATAACTTACTGTTGGTCATCTTCCGAGAGTACCGGGGCAGGCTCAGCGATCTCCCCTGGTCCCTCGTCGGACAGCGACCTGACGTTTGTGCTGTTCTTGTTTTTCAGGATGCCTTTTATCGGTCTGCGAGCTGCCATTCCCGCGCACTGACAGTCAAACCAGCGGGCTTGTTTTCTTACTATATCAATTATCTGATCCCCCCTGATCTATGCGGTTATTTCTCTGGAGATAGGTCCTGTTTCAGACACGCAGTCCTTCATTCCTGAGCGCTGCTCTGATAGCTGAAAGCAGGGCAGGATCCTGCATGCTCTAGCGGCTCGACAAGCCCACTCCCCGCGTCATACTGACCCGTCGGGCGACAGCGCCGCTGTCGGCCGCTCTCGCCTCGTAACATCGCGAGATCTGTGCAACGCGGTTTTATGCTGCGTTCCATTTACCTCGGAAATCGGAACTCGCAACTGGGAATGACGTCACAGCCGAGTTATCAGCGTTCCGGTTACAAAGTAGGTAAACAAGTTTGTAGTTCGCATATACCACATGAAAAATGTAAATTACACTATAGCAGCATATATATGCCGAACAATACTTGTATACGACTGATTTAGTGAGACCAAAACTAGAATGAAGTGCTACAATTTTTTACAGAGCTCTCTTCTACTGTTTACAACCGGGGCAGCCATCTTGGAATGTTAACTCGGGGGTGGTGAAGACTCTCCCACTTTCCCAGTGGGAAATCCCACTTGGAGAGGCGTTCCAGTTGAAAAATCCAACTGGGAACTGGGAAATCCCCACTTCCGAGGACAAATGGAACGCGGCAAACCTGAATTATGGTTCCGCGTTAAATCGACGCAGACTTTACGCCGTAGAGTACGGCGATATTGAGATATATGATAGGCTCTGATATATTATGGTTCTGCGTTGGTGTAACGCGGAACCATAAATTAGGCTTTACTCTTCATCGTTGTGTTCACGGACTCGGAAATTTTGCAGTAAAATAGATGTAGAAATGAAGATGCAGCGTATTAACGGTGGAATCCTTAGACATATAGACATAGACGCCTCTTCATATACAACAGCAGAACACACAACAGTATTGAAGATGCCAGAGCACTGTGCCGCGTATAATCATAGAACCAAGTATGTGTTTTAAAAAAAATAATTCATCAAAATGTTATTTGTTGATATTTCTGACTGTCTCTGATTTCAACATGCAAATATCATCCAAAACCGTGATAATGCATAGCCTACTCTTCATATATCTTTCTTTCATCTTGTTGTTTCATTCCATATATTCAAAGATTAATTTCCTGACCGGCATATATTTATATGTGTATATATATATATATATATATATATATATATATATATATATATATATATATATATATATATATATATATATATATATATATATATATATATATATATATATATATATATATATATATATATATGTATATATATATATATATATATGTATATGCACTAGCGACGCTGGCGCGGGTTTCCGGGTTATAAAAACCCAATGTCAACAACATTTCAAAGTAGAGGGCCCCCCCTCTGCCCTAAGGGGGGCCCAATGAGAGGGCCCTGTTTTGTGTCATACATTCATATATAATCGTAAAATTTGTAGGTTATAATAACGATAACATGTGCATTGTGCGGCCAGTGTAGGTTCATTCTTACTTTACAACTGTCCTGAACGCATCAGGGCTGTGAGCCAACCTGATTGGCTGGAACTTAACTTGTTTCGTTTTTTTTTACATTTGAACTAACTCGTCTTGTATGTGAGACTGCGGCGTTTTGGAGGGAACTTTGAAAGAGGAAAAATGGAGAAGAAAAAGCACCAGTCTGGATCGTTAAAAAGAAAGGTAAAAGAGAGAAAGGAGAGGCTAGTTGCTTCCTGTCCGCGGCGGAGGTGTGAGGTGAGCGGCGGACAGTCCGCCGCTCACCTCACATTTTGCAACGGCGCCGGTGGCTGATGAGGAGGCTAGTGTTAGCTGGAGCGGCCGTTACATTGTTTTCCACGTTACTTGGAATATATTGTTCGAGCCGAGGATGATGTTCTGGAGTTCGGAGTCTGTGAATTGGTGCAGCGGCAACAAGCGCAGATACAGCAATCGGTGAGCACATAAATAATGATCAGAATGTTGTTATCGCCTTGACCACCTTAATGTGCCTTGTGTTGTTGTCAACTGTAATAGACCGCCGAGTCTATTTTCTATTTGAATGCATATTGTGTGCAGTTGATACATTTTTAATAGGCTATGCGTTTTGTTGTGTTTAGACCGCCGTGTCTATTTTCTATTTATAGATCTCATTAATGGCCTTATAGACAATTGTGTCTATATTCTATCTGAATAGATTGTGTAATTGTAGTTTACATTTTATGTTTTAAGTTGTATTAAAGATGGTTCAGACCCTGTGAGTCACCGTCACACCAGCACCAAGGACAGCGACGCTCAGATTGACGGCTGTCAGGCTGCGTGGCGTGTGTGTGTGTGTGTGTGTGTGTGTGTGTGTGTGTGTGTGTGTGTGTGTGTGTGTGTGTGTGTGTGTGTGTGTGTGTGTGTGTGTGTGTGTGTGTGAACTGGTTTGAGGCACCTAGGCTTGCTTAGCTCAGTAAATGTGAGCATTTGTGTTGTTTGCTGGGTATGATGAGGTGTCCGTTATCTTTGTTGGTATTTTGCTGAATGCAGCAATAAAATGAGGAGGATAATAATTATAATTGTTGTCATGACACTTTCTGTGGCTTTCTCGTTTCTCATTAAGTTTTTACTCCTTATATTGTCTAAAATTGAATAGGGGAATACACAGAGCTTTGCCCTGTTGCACTATTCACCACCCTGCAGTTATTATTATCCTGTGCTATGCATTCATCTGCTGATCTGGAATGGTCTTTTTTGTTATAATCATTGAAGCTGCTTGTGGCTGTCAATCTGTTTCTAAACGACTTAAAGTCATGCAAAGTTAACCAATCCGACCCGTAAGATCCTAAAAATTTTGCCCCCGGACCCCCCACTCTACATTAACGTAAAGACTCCACTTCTGACCTTATACGTCACATTTACGCACATTCTAGGTCACCTCTGTACAGACTCATTACTCCGGCACTTTAAAACCAACATGTTGTACATTTTTTCTTTTAATATTATTTGTTTTGTTGTATTGCACCAATCATCACAACAAATTCCTTGTCTGTGTTAAACTACTTGGCAATAAACTTTCTGACTCCGATTCTTCTTCTTATTATTATTATTATATAAAACCACCATGCGCAGTTTTCCGTCTTTGTAGTTTTGTAGGTAAAAACCCTACATTTCCCATTGTTCATTTATGCCTCGCAGTAATTTTTTGCAAGTGAGATTCAAGTTGTTTCATACAGAAAGAACTGCCACTTCAGTGACAAAAAATACAGTCATTATCCCCATACAACGTGAAAATGTATTGTATAAACCATATCTTTTTCAAGTTTGCGCAATATGTTATCACGTAATTCAAATATTGTTTTCCATGTTTGAACAATATATCAGGTTATTACAATATACATGTTAATCAAGTCATAATGAAAAACTTTTCACGTTTGTACAATATATGATCACGTTATTACAATGTAAATATTATATTGTGAGAATGTAATTTTTTTGTCATAACGTGATAAATATGTATATTGTAATAGCGTAATGATATATTATTCAAACATGAAAGATATATTATAAGATATTGTACAAATGTAAAAAAATATATAACTAACATTTCAAATTATAAAGTGGATATATTTTTTGTCACAAATAACACAGTTTATGTTGTGAAACATTACACATGACACTTAAAAACAAATCTATGCCTCCTCCATTGAGAAGAATGGCCTTTCGATATTTTTGAATATTTAAGAAGAGTACATTTTT
Organism: Cololabis saira; assembly: GCF_033807715.1. Lineage (NCBI taxonomy): Eukaryota > Metazoa > Chordata > Actinopteri > Beloniformes > Belonidae > Cololabis > Cololabis saira. Next base: position 25,639,720 of record NC_084599.1, read on the forward strand.
TATAGCTTCAATTCAACTTTAGATACGGTCTTGACAAAGTTGCTTTGGAAAATATTGCTATCAAATGAGACACCTTAAAATACCCTCCCATAAAAAGACTATGCAAGACTTTCTATTATTTGTGCAAACAGAACCACATATTTTTATTACAATTTCCTTATTAGGGTGATAGGTTTATTTGACAAAACATTTAGTCTAACTTGTGTGTGTAGAATGTAATTAAAGTTCATAGTCATTGAATTTGTTGTCTAATCCTGTTTTTCTTTTTTTCAATAAGCACATAAATTGTACAAAACATATTGTATGTTAGTGCCCTTAACTTTACGATAAGCAGTATAAGCAGTATCTACAAGCCCAGTTTCTTATTTGGACTTGGTCTTCACATAAAGTTGGTTTCAAAGTATTTTTTTATTTTCCTTGCCACACATGAGGACAAGATGGTTTGATTTTCAGTAATGCAGTAAAGCGTGAGATATACTCTTCAGTTGTCAGAAATGTTTGTCTTCCGTGGAGATTCAGGCAAGTGATGGGAGATCCACAGCAGCTGGACTGTTCGATACAGCCGGGTTCATGAGTATTGGGTCGTCAGCGGAGATTCTTCTTGACCAAAGTCCGTGCTATGTTTAATTGATTCATCCACGGTTTCTCCGTAAAGGTACTATAACAACAAGAAATTCATAGCAGCAATTAATACCATGAAGCTGCATGAGAACATTTACCGTCTGAAGTGCACAAACCTGGCGATGGTCAGGCAGTATACGGCATTCTCTCTCGACGTCAGTCCAGACTGGTCAGAAGACTCCAGAGATGCATTCAAAATATGCAAGGATTTCACAGATGTTCCAGCAAACTGCCTGGGAATTTTTTCCCTGCTGAGTGCTGGAAGTACAAACTTCCTATTGCAAAGGCTGCTACTTCCATCTTTGATTTCATCCATTAGGCCACCTCTCCTCTTATTCTTATGCAGCCTTTTCTGCATCATTTTATCAGACTGCAGACAGGGTGATGTGTGTGTTGCCCTTTTGGAGGGGATGTCAGATATTGATTGCAGGTTGCTGATAGGTGGTAAAAGTGACATTGCTTTGGCTTTCATATCACGTCTTAATTTACTCTCAACTTCCTTGGTTTTGTAAGGCGGCCTCGGCTCGTTGAAGCCATCTACCATCAATATGTTCCTCAGTCTGACTTTGAATGCTGTACATGTGTATTGGGACCAACTAGAAGCTGCTCTCTTTTTCCCCAAACGTATCCAGTATTTTATCTGGAGGTAGATACGCATGGGCAGAGTTATACTTGGAAAAGACACAACTGAGCACAGCTTGATGGCTAAAAAGCGTGCACAGTCGCTGTGGCCATGATGAATGGCAATTTTCAAGGAGTCATGACCTGCAGGGTCCAGACAAACCAAGGTTAAAGGGTTCCTGGTAACAAAGAGTTTTAGAATGAGGAGCTGATTGCTCTCTGCAGCTACGTGAACGGGGCACCTTCTGGTGTCGGGGTGGGCGGTCTGTTGGCACCACTGGCGGTACGGATGAACCCCCACTGGTTCCTCTGCAGATGCACCTCTTTCCAGCAACCAGCTTGCTAAGTCTAGGTGTCCTGAAGAGGCAGCAATATACAACGCCACCTGCAGTTGAAACCTTGAATAGTAGGAAAAGAAATTATGACCTGATTTTTTTTTATTTCTATAAATACTGTGCACAAGTGTCAGTTCTTTTTTTTTTTTTTTTTTTACCTTAACACTGGTTTCTCCTCTGAAAGGTGTTTCTGAACAGTGAATCTGTTGCCTCTGAGGCAGTCCTGAAGGAACTCCAACCACCCGTCCCACATCTTCAAACAGAGAATTGTGCCTGAAATTACAATTTTCATAATTATTCCTCTTTTTAATATTTCACGCTTGGCTAAAAGAGCAGGCACCAGACTAAAAGGGCAGTAATATAGTGCTTTAGGCATTACAAGGAGATGTTGCTTCTGATGATGAAGAAAAATGTCTGCGTTTATTGTAGACTTGTAGTTCTCGAGACCGGTCTTGGTTTCTAGACCGGTCTCAAGACCACTTTTTGTGGTCTTGGTCTTCTCACAGCCTCAACAGTTTTTGGTCTTGGTCTTGTCTCGGTCTCGGGTCTCTTGGTCTCGCCATGTCTCGGACTCGGATAATTGAGATGTCAATGCACACACCAAGGTGACAGAATCTTGTGATCACCAGTTCTTGCTCTTGTTAAAGTACATTTTTGTAAACTATTTGTATTTTGCATTTAATTTAATGCAGGATTGTTGCATCTGCATGTGTGTCTGTATTTAATTACAATATTGTGTTTATAATGGCCTTGTTTGAATAAATATATGGCATCATTGGCTTTTGAATAACATTTGCATATCGTTGTGATTGATTAAGCATTAGGTCTATGCCATTTCAGTGATGCTGATTTACAGTGTAATTTGGCTACTATAATGGTAAATAATGCAATTTCAAGTCAATAATTGTGTGTATCTTTAATATTTAAAATTCACGTTTCATCTACAAATTAAGTACAATTTAAATGAGTAACATTTACTATTCATTAGACTTTCCTGAGGTGGAGGGTAGTGTTGGAGGCTTGTTATTTTGTTAGATGACTTTGTGACTAGTTAATAGTCATGTCAATCCTCAAATAGTGTAGAAATAACGGTAGTGCAATTGCCACACATATTTGATGAAAACATTTATAGTGAGTTCACACATCAGACATCCACTGTCTGTTGTATTGCGCCTACAGTTGAATACAACCTTATATGTAAACTAAGCAGCTGAACCCGATATGGTGCTTATGTTCTACAACTCATGCAAGATGACAAAAAAACTATGTTTTTTTAGGTTTCGGTCCCGGTCTCGAGCTGAACTAGTCTTGGTCTTGACTTGGTCTGTCTTGGTCTTGGTCTTGATACTCTCTGGTCTTGGTAGTGTCTTGGTCTTGACTACAAGTCTAATTTATGGTTTGATTATTCATATTCAATAATTATTCAAATAATGATGAATTAACTACTCTGCACATATTCAACAGAAGAGCAGCACAGAAACAAAATCAACCATACCCATTTCAATGCCATAGTCTTTAAGCCAGTTGCAGTCATAGAGTTGAACCCCAGCAGCTGTGCTGAGCCAGAACGTGCTGACGGGAAGGCCGCTTTGCACTGACACAATGGTTTTCAGTTTGGCAACAGATGTATGAAGCAAACACTCATTTCCTACGATTGGTAAGGTTTCTCCTGTCACAGTGTTGAACACATGCATCTTAGGCCTTGCTTCACTCTGAAAAGCAATTCAAATATAATGGTCGAATGAGACAAAGTTTCAACAGCAGTTATAGAATCAGGACTGTAAAAAGCACAACTAAAAACCACCTGAACGCCAAACATCTGTTATTACCTGCACAAAAGGAAATTATTTACTCTATTTTCCAGTAATAAGATTTATTTAACAATATGAGTTTTGCTGCAGCTCTGTTGCCAACATTAGGTTTTAGTCACAGCACTCAGAGTGTCCAAGTACACAATGGGAGGCAGAGCTTTTAGTATTCAAGCCCCTTTCCTGTGGAACCCAGTCTCCATACGAAACGTTGAGTCTGTCATGGCTTTTAAGTCTTAACTTAAGACCTTCCTTTTTGAAAATTACTATGGTTGTTTTTACTTTAACTTTTTTTTAAACTGTGCTATTTTTCCTGCACTTGTTGTGACAACTTGTGTTAACTCTTATTTGTTATTTTTTTATGCTTTGTTTTATTCTGCAAAGGACTTTGAGTTGCACTTGTGTTTGAGATGTGCTATGTACAAATATACCTCTCTCTCTTATATATATATATATATATATATATATATATATATATATATTCTAAAAAGTTGTGCAGTTAAGAAACCAGAAAAACTTTGCACAGATATGCCAAAATATGGAAAAACAAACATAATCGAAGCATCCCTCTTTAAAGACATCCCTAAAAACCTTCTCTACATAACATATATCTGTATTGTACATAATATGGTAAGATGTTGAATTTAGGATATCACTACAACAAAAGAGAGATGTACCATAAAAATATTTTTTAATATTGTTTTTTTTCTTCACTTTTTGCCGTAGTCCATCTGAAAAACTTTGGTCTGCTAATCTGTATAATTTCATTCTAAGCTTGTGCTGTAAGTTCTTTTTTATTTTAATACCATAGTCATTAAACTTAAGGCATGCTATTTTCAGTCAGACCCTATGATGGATTGGTGACCTGAACAAGGTATGCAGTGTGGTCAAACAGAGCTGGGATAGGCCCCGGCAGACTCCCATAACCCTGAATAAGAAGAAGCAAGAATAGATAATGTTGGGATGGATTGGATTTTTGAGGAGGAATATTAAAAATAGGTATTTTTAGGAAGGGGCTTATGTAATTACCTCTCTAGATAAAATTTATCCTAAAAAAAACAAGCAAATGCCTGACTACATTTTACAAAATTTGAAATATTGTTTAAAGAGATTGTAATGATCATCAGTTACAATATTACCCTGCCTGCAAAAGCTGGTGTACATCCAACCATATGGCCTGTTAATGATGTTCAACCCAACATATCCACCTTGAAGGAAGAAAAGGCAGTTGAAGTTGTTAGGATTTCATGAAATTGTTAAAAGCTCAAAGCATTTCCAACACTGGTGGGCTTTCTCTTTATATTCAAAGTAACCTTGTATGTAGCAAGACACGGAGCCACCTCCTGGTGTTACGGGTAGACTAGAAGTTAAATACAATATACATACCATTGTTGAGAGGAGACATTGGGGGGGAAATAGGTGGTTTAGCATTGGGGGTCTTATCTGCGTCCCGGGGTGGCACCCCAGGTGAGAGAAATAACAAAGGAGATAGAAGTGACACGTTTGGGGGTCTTTTCCCGTTCCCTCCACCAATGAAATTCACTTGGAAAGAACACCCCCCTTTAGAGTATAAATTCAACTGGACTCATGAAAACGTGTGCATTTCTCTCATACCTACGTGGTCTGACAGAAGTGTACCTCCGGCCGGAAAAACCTTGTGCTTGACATTATTAAAAGTTGTATTAACCTGTGATTCCATTCCACTAGTTTTTCTTCCGGTGCACCAGACAAACGAACACAAATCTTTCAAAGTGAGGAAAAAGGAAGATAGTGTCGATGTGAGGATGATTAGGACCCAGCTGGAGGAGACGGTCGGAGGCGGCAGAATTTCCAAGAGAAACGCAATTTATTCAAAAAACAAAACCAGAGCCTAAAAATTGAAAACTCAGAACTAACTATAACAAGCTCCATGGAAGTCAGAACCGTACTGACTCACAAGGAAGCAGGGAAAGACAAGACAAGATATACACGGAGGGCTTGACGAGACACAGGTGCAAACGATCAGGGCAGATGGGAGCAAGGGCAGTCAAGACAAACCTTAAACACAAGGACATGGGGTTTCAAAATAAACCAGGAACCTAAATACAAAAAACTGTGACAAAAAACTAAAACAAAAGCTATAACAAATTGGAAAAGGGGCACATACTGACACGTGGTTACTATAAGTCTTCATTTATATAAAAATACCCAATTATGAGGTTCTGTCCCAATGCTAAAAACTAGATAATGGGGACAAGCTAAAGCTCTCCGACAGCCATTAACTCCCATTAAACCAAATTTCCTTCTACGCTGCTGCTCACAAGGGAGCATCTTGTTCCATATTAGTGCACTAATGTAAAATTCATTCCCTGTAAGATGGATGAGAAGTTATCCTGAGCACTGAACATACACAGTAAGACTCTAATTTTAGCAGCACCGAAGTAAAACAACTCAGAACGAGTGTAAACCAAGCTATTCTGTTATTTCCAGGGTTAGAAGTTGCATGAAGCTTTTTTTCCCCACTTGAAAATCCACACAAGTTGGTAACTTACTTTGAGTATCAGAAAAAGACAAGAAATTGATTTCATCATGAAATATGCTACACTAATATTTCAAATGTTCTTCAATATTCACAAATTCACACCAATGCAGGCTTAAAGTAAGATACATGTCATTTTTCAAAGTGTTTTATTAGCTGACATCCAGTATTCCTAATATAGTTCCATATCTCTAAAAGTTTTTTTTAAATTATTATTATTATCAAATCAAATCAAATCAAACTTTATTTGTAAAGCACCTTTCATACAAAAACTGTAACACAAAGTGCTTTCCATAAAACATAAACATAAAATGTATTAATGATAAAAAAAGGATAAACTAAATATAAAACAGAGTAGTAAGATCCAATAAAAATAAGGGTGAGCATAAAAAATTTAAAAGAGTTAAATGAGTCAGTTAAAATTATTATGATACCTTTATCAGGCATCGGATGGTACTGCCACTTCGGATGCCTATATCACACAAAGCCCAGCTGTCCTGCAGTGCTGCCCCACCGTAGTTCAGCTCCAAGTACTGTCGGATCTGCTCGTCACTGGAGAGCGTCACAAGAAAGCTATCCTGTGGAAAAAAAGCAGGACTTACAATAGTGATAGAGGACAGACCAAAAATAAAAGGTCTTTACGCTTTCTTGTATACTTTGTTTGTTTTCCCATGTCGGCTGAAAGTATTAATCAACTCCCAAAATTAAAGAAACAGCCATAGACCAAGAAACAATGTCCAAATAATTTGGGAGATCATCAAATTGTATTTGAAGTCTTAAGTAACTTCAGCTACCTTCACCATTTCCTTCAAGGCTCCAACAGTAAAATGTGGAGAGATGTCAAAAAGCTCTCTGAACCCCTCATGGCAGATGAAGACCCTCATTTGTCCTCCCTGTGTTTGAGCTCGACTGCTGTGTTCTGGCTGGAGGATGTGTGGTGAGTTTACTACAGGCAGAGGGATCATACGGAGGGGAGGGTTTAGAAAGGTATGCAACCCTGCAAAGTGACATTTAGATAGATTTAAAAAAAAAATCATAATGGTGTTCAACATAAATCCACAATGTACATAAGTATATGTTTAATATATAGTTCATTTGTATGGTTTAATAATGTGAAACATTTAAAATAGGTTTGAGTTCCGAGAGAAAAACAATAATTTCTTCAAAATAGTTGAAAATGTGAGCTAAAAAGTTAAAATACACAATATCAGTGTGTTTTTTTTTTTTTAGCATATAACACTGTACAGAAAAAAAATCTATGTCAGAAGACAGAAAGTGCTCGGTTGCTTGTGATAAGTGTAAACTGCAGAACCATAAAACTGCAGTTTGAATCAGTCTCATGTAAACTTTGCACCTGACACTTCTCCTTCTTTTCCTGCTTCTTCTTCTTCTTCTTTTTCTTATAACATAAACAAGACTTAACTACATGTGATTTATTATCCCAAAGTTCAAAGTCAAAAAAACATGTCGAAACATCCCACAGCAGTATCAAACAAGTGCAATGAGTATCGAGGTAGACCTATCTAACTGACTCCAAAATATTTTGTAGTGCATAATATCTTGTACAGTGTTTAAACAAATTATTCTCCAATGTTATAACAGGTTTTATCATTAAACAAGAAGTTCCACATCTGAGCGATACCAAGAGACAAAAAGTTCTCCAAATGTACCCAGTTTCATGACTGAGTCCTTTCAGATACATGGCACCATCTCCAACACTCTTGCGTCAGCAAAACAGTCAGCCTTTTCTTCTGAAACAAAAGAGATACCCAGTGACCTCATGCTGTTTTGGGGAGTTTAAGATGTCCCATAAGGTTTTATAGTTCTTTCAGGTTTTACAGGGAGCCTCTAATTTACATCTGACCTTTTAAAGTCTTTGCAGATAACTGGGCTTTTGTGTGCTCTGCGGGCTGGAATGAAATTGTGACTTATCTTTTCAAGGTTGTAAGCCTGTAGCCTAAGTTGTAATCATTTCTGTATTTTACATGGAAATAAGAATATTTGAAAACATGAAATATGGAAATGTTGTCACTAATTCCATGAGGAACGTGTACAACAGTAATAAACCATATTTATAAAACTTTGTTCCACACACGTATTGCTCTGGCTAATGTGTCTCATAGTTTCCGTTTTGTTTTTCAATCCGTGTTTTTGTTGTTTCTATGGTTCTTGGTTTGTACAGTCCATGGCTTTAGAATACTGTACCCCATTTTCTATAGAGGGTGCTAGAGATTTAGAAAAGAGTGTCCTGGTTTTTCAGCTGTTTTTCGGGGTGGGGCTCAAAGAGAGGATTTGTTTCCACTTAAGATAAACAGTAACTTTAAATGTTCCATTCGGGTGCTACTTATTCTTTTAATGCTCTACTAGAATCGAAATAAACGCTGTTTGGGTCCGCTCATGTGACCCTTAAAAGACAGTAAATGGTCGTTTTGCTGCTATCACGTGGATCTGTTTATGTCCGTGGTCATTTCCGGAGTAAAATGATTGACAGACGTTTGGTCCAATCAGAGGCCGAGGACAGCGCGAGTGGGCGGAAGTTAGAGCTCTCTCATGAACGAAGAAAAAAAGCTAGCGTGAGGGATTAAAGTGTAGCGTTCACGATCGTGCTCTGAAACACCGTCCAAACGCAGCGAGGCTTATTCAAACAGCTTTCTCTTGTGCATGTTTATTTAGACGACACGTAGTAAAGAAGAGCGATGTCGCTGTCAGCAACGGAGTCCCCGGAAAAGACAAAGTTAGAGGCAGAAATAAAGGTAAACACCCAGAAACTGCAGCTACCTGTGCTAGTTTCATGCTAACTCACGGACATGATTCTCTGTTTTGGGTCGGTAGCTGCAACACTTCTGGATTTTTTTCACACTGATTTATACGTGTTTATAGCTACGTCCTAACAATGTATGTGTTTTATAAGATTTTATCCCTACATGTGTCACTGATCTCGGTGTAAATGGCATTATTCATTCTTCTTCTTCACCTCATTATTGTTATTACTCCTTTTAAAATGTATTATCCGTACTGTTGCTTGTCTGTCATTTGCATTTTCAAATTTAGTCAGTCACACTGATTGATTATGATTAAGGAATATTACTGTTTCATAACGTTTCTAATGTAATTTGATGTTTAAACATCATCTGTCTGCCTCTGTTACGAAATGTGGGATCTTCTCTTGCCTGCTTCTGCTTTTTGGGCGAAGAGAAATATGTCAGACAATTTCAATCATGCCTGGCTGTCTTGCCTCATAGTTAGTACTCCCCGAGGCAACAGTGATTTATGATTGAGTTATTAAACGATTGATTAATCACAAAGATGGATAGATCAGCACCCGGGTTGAATTTATGTACGCAAGCCTCTCATAGGAAAAGAATTGCCTTGAATTATTTTCTTTCAGCGACAAACAAGTTATTTAACTCTAACTGAACAGCTTCTCACTCTTTAAATGACTGTGTCTGAAGACATGGTGAATGATCATCTTTTAGCAGGAAACTTAGGGAAAGAAAATCTGATAAAAAAAATCTGTGACTGAAGTAGGAATGGGCGATATTTTACCGTTCACGATAAACCGTCAAAAAAATTCCCCACGGTAAGAATTTTGTCATCTTGCGGTAAAAATGATAAATTCCCGTTGATGACGTTTGATGACGGAAGGAAGGAAGGAAGGAAGGAAGGAAGGAAGGAAGGAAGGAAGGAAGGAAGGAAGGAAGGAAGGAAGGAAGGAAGGAAGGAAGGAAGGAAGGAAGGAAGGAAATGAGCCTGAAAGAAAGAAAGAAAGAAAGAAAGAAAGAAAGAAAGAAATGAGCCAGAAAGAAAGAAAGAAAGAAAGAAAGAAAGAAAGAAAGAAAGATAAATTCTGGTTGATGAGTTTTTTGTGTAACGTATAGATTATAGTTAAAAAAGTGGAGTTGAATTGGTATTTTTTTTATCGTCATTTTTATCGTTATCGGGATGAATGCCAGAAATTATCGTGATACATTTTTTAGTCCATACCGCCCATCCCTAGACTGAAGATGGTTTAGTATTTTGTAAAACCAATCAGAAAATCAGCAGCAGAACTCATGATAATGTATGATAGTGAAAATGACAGCATTCCTACATGCATATTGTAAGAGACTTCATGGTATTGGAGTAAACAGCTGTCTTTCTAAGGAAACTCAATTAAAGTTTGGACTGGAGCAATGGAAAGGGGTTATGTGATCTATGAGCTCAGATTTACTTTGTGTCTTGATCTGGGATTCAGTGGATTTTTCCATCTGTAGATCTTTTTTTTTCCTCAGCTGATGGAATAAACATATTCTAAATTACACTATCCTTTTTCCTACTATTGACCCAGACTTGAGTGAAAATTCAACATGTTAATTGTCCTCGACCTCGGTTTGCTAATAAAAATCATTCAGTTTCCCACTGTCGGGGTAATAGCCACACTGTGCTGCCCCCTCTGACCTGCCCATAATGTTGCATCATGGTGGAGACATCACACCACCAATTTGCATATCCGTAGTGTTTAGATCATAAATAATGAAAAAGTGTTTTGGTGAATTCAAATTAGATAAGTAAACCGAATATCTTACTGAAACGGCCTGTTCACTTCACAGTTCATAATTTAAACAACCTAATACAAAATGTTAAAGCTGAGAGCTAAATAAGAGCCATTTAGTAATTATGAGATAGATAATCCGATTATTCGACTAATCGTTTCAATAGTCGATGACTAATCGACTATCAGAAGGGTCATTAGTTGTAGCCCTATTGCAAAGCCGTGGTTGGTCTTTTTAGCAACTCGTTGCATATAACAATTCTGTAATATTCTGATTTATGACGTCCACGACTCTGAGGATGAGGAACTTGTGGACATACCTGTCTTATCAGCAACAAATCCCTCCCATGACCCGCCACCCTGTGTCAATTCTGTTGACATTAGACATGGCTCATGACATCAAGCGTACCCTCACAGATGAGTTATTTGTAGGGCCAGCCTGACACGTCACCCCCACGTCAGTCAATGTAAAAGGACAGGCGACACGCTAGGTTTGAATGTTAATGTGGGGTATTCGCCAATTTAAGGGGCTTTTTGGCTTTAACCGCCAGAATTCTGTTCAGCAAGTCCAAGAGTAATGCCAAACTGTAGACCACTTAAAAAGTTTAGAAATATTTAAAACCAGTGTTTACCTCCAAAGTTCTGAGTGGAAACTTCTAAAATGCAAAGAATCAGGAAGTTGAAGCATCGCTGAAACCTGAAAATCATGAGCTGAATCAGGATCTGCTCTGTCGTGTTTCAGTTGGAGAAGGTCAGATCAATCAAAACAGAACAAAACTGTTGAAAGCATGATTAGTAAAAGTAATAAAGCAAAGACCAACTCAATGAGAGGGCTATGCATGCACAGAAACACTGAGGCAGTGAGTAAGTAAACTTTGATTTATGATGCAAAAGATGATTAAAAGTTAATCCAAAACTAAATCCACCATATCTTTGAAAAATGTTAATAACTGTTAAAATAAATAAATAAATGGGTGACATAAACATAGTTAATAAGATGAGCCATAAAATAAATTGGAAAGATGCCGAATTGTAAAACTATGGTTCTACTTTGACACAACCTCCAGCTCCATTCAGTCCTGGTTGGCCTTTCAGAAAAGTGAGGGCAGAAATCGGTGGCCTGGATTGGCCCTGTTAAGCACCAGATGTGACAATGGAAAATTAACGGCCCTAGCTCAGCCTCATTGGGCTCGGCGTTGACTCGATAGTGGAAAACCAGCCATTGGAAAGATTCACTGGTGGAACTCTGTGAAAGAGCATGAGACATAATTCTCACACATGGGCTCGCTGCCACAGGGCCCAGATCTTAACAACTTCCAGAACCCTGGAGGTAACTGTTTCTACATATACAAAAACTTATCGGAATGATGCCACAGAACGTGGATACTTACCAGATCTGAACAATTAGGCAAATACTCATAAATGACAACACATGGCAAATTTATAGCGTCATTTATTTATTTATTTATTTTTTTTATAAAAAACTAAGGCTTCTAAAGGAATTAAGAAGTAGCAGCCAAGTGATGCAAATCAAATATATCTGATTAATTGGTGATCGGAAAGTGTGATGCCTCCTATAAAAGCAGATGTTTGGCAGTTTGCCCATTGTGTGGAAACAATACCAAGGAGGAAGGCAATTATCTTAGAGAAGAAATCGTTACTAGCAATCAACCTGGAAAGAATTACAAGATCATTTCCATAAAATTTTGAGTCCATCATCAGTTTTCCTAATGAGTTGATGTCCCAGGAAGTTCATCTGGAGAAAGATTCTCTAAAATTAACAGCTTAGTATTGCAAAATTGTATCTGAACAAACTAGAGGACCTTTACAGAGTTTTAGTCATAATGTACAGCACCATGTTTGATGGAAACCAGACCCAGCATTAAAGCATCAACACTTTTTAAGCTGTCAAGCACAGCAGTGGAAGACTGATGATTTGGTCTCATTTTGAAGCCACAACCCCTTGGCACATCGAAGTCAAGGAATAAGTCATGAATTCAACTGTATACCAAAGTACTGTCAAAGATTAGCTCATCTTTCCGACAGCCACAGCGTGGCCAAAATTCTGTAAAGTAACAGGACAAATTATCAGAAATACAGTAGCAAATGGCTAAACAGAGAAAATCAAGATGTTGCCATTAGGGGTGGGTTAAAAATATCGATATATCGATATTTTATCGATATACATGTGTAGGAACGATTATCTATACATAAATCCAAGTATCGATTAAAAAAAATAAATAAATAAAATATATTTTTTTTTTTAATCCCGATTTCCCCCCCCCCCATTTTATCACCCAGTGCTCCTTGCTGAGTCAGTCCTGGGAATTGCTCCCTCTACCAACCCCGGGAGGCCCTACACTGAGCTCAAGTCTCCTCCTTAACCTGAGGAGTGAGCAGGCCGCTTCTTTCCACCAGTCAGGGTGAGGCTTCTCTGGCCGGACATAGCGATGGAAGGATCACGTTATTCCATTATTGTAATTAGAATATCGATATCGTAACGGAAATCGTATCGTCTTGGGACCTAGTGTATCGGAATCGTATCGTATCGGGAGGTCAGTGATGATACCCAGCTTTAGTTGCAATGGCCCAATCCAAGTCCAGACCTCGATGTGAGTGAAATGTTGTGGAGCGATGCTAGGAGAACCATGCATCAATAAGCGTTTTTAGGTTGAGACTCCGCTATGATGCCTGGATGAAGAACATGTGTTTAACACATGCTGGGCAATGTAAATGCAAGGCATGCTATTGCCTCCCTGGTGCCTGAAGCCGAGTCGAGGGGAGTAAAGACGACTCAGGAGGCGTTATTGAGTGGCACGTCACATGACTGATGCGCCTCTTGTCGGCCTCGCCGGATTCACCAGCATCCTAAAAGCTGGTTGGACGCAGGAGATGGCACTGGTGGCGGATCCATGCCCAATAACAACAGGATTTGTGTAGTGAATTCCCCCAAATAATGTTGCACAAGTATGACCAGCAGTCTTCCTCTGCCACTCCTTCTGTTGTTGTTATTGGTCGCAAAGAACTTCTTTCTAAGGCTCTTCAGTTTGTTAATGACCTGAGTTTCGTGTTTTGCAAAGTCGTGGTTGATCATTTTAGCAACTAGTTGCAGATAACGGTTGTGTAATATGCTGATTTATGACATCCACGGCTCTTAGGATTAGGAACTTGGGGACTTATTATCAGCAACAAATCCCACCCACGACCCGCCAACCTGTGTCGGTTGTGTTTGCAATAGTCCTAACCTGCGATTAAATGTACCCTTGGAGTTGAGTTATTGGCGGGGCCAGCTCGGCGCGTAACCCTGCGTCAGTTAATGTAAAAAGGACAGGCGACACGCTAGATCCGGGTGTTCTGCCAATATATAAGGGGCTAATGAATGCCTGTAAACCTCAAAGAACTGAAGCAGAACTTAAAAGAAGAGCAGGTCAAAATTTCTCCATAAAGCAGTGAGAGACAGAAAATGATTACTTAAAGTTATTGCTGCTGAACGTGGTTCCGAAAAATAATGAAGAATGAAGATGTACTCGGTTCTTCATGCACATTACATTTTAATTTACATAACTTTTGTTACGTAAAAAATCCACTTTATAATGTTTCATGTGTTTTTCCTCTGAGTTTGTATTTACCTTAATTTCACAGCCATTAAGAATCAGATTATTTTTTTCCTTATTGTATCTTTACGTGTAAAACCTTTAGAATCAGAAGAGGGTGAATGTTGATTTTTCACATGATTCAATCTGGATGCATATTTCCATATTAATGATTAAAAAAATGTGTTGCGTTAGGTCCAGTCTTTCTCAGTGTTGAGACATTCATTTCACAGCAGCAAATTCTTTGTTGAGATGCCGCCTCACATGAGGCAGGACATGATGCAAAAAAGTATGTTGCCAAAAGTGCAATGTTTGGTTTCAGCAAGTTGAAAAATGGGGATGAGGTTTTTTGTTGGTTGTTTTTGTGCATTTGGATTTCATAATATTGGCAAGCTTGAAGAAAAAAACATACACGTCAGCAGAAAGGAATAAATTGCTGCAACTTTTATGAGCCCGCATGCCCTGCATGTTCATGGTAATCTGCAGTATTCCCATTTGGGCTCAGAGTTATTACCAGGGAGTTGTTTTTGAAATCCCAAGAAGTCTGGAACCAATGTGTGCATCTTTACTGAAACCTCTTAAGGAAATTGGTGTTAGTTGGTGCATGTTTGAAAACTACTGATTGTCCTTGACAAGCCTTTGATATGTTTTGATTCTTTCACATTAGCTCAGAAAACATCCATCCGTTAATTTTCTATACCGGTTTAACCCTGTACAGGGTCACGGGGGTCTGATGGAGAATATCCCAGCTCATTACAGGCAAGGGGCAGGGGTCCACCCTGGACAGGTCGCCAGTCTATCGCACGGCCACATATGCAGACCACCATGCATACTCACACTCACACCTATGGGCAATTTAAAGTCAATCAACCGTTCATGCATGTTTTTGAAGTGTGGGAGGAAGCCGGGGTACTCAAAGGAAACCCATGCAAGCACACAGCAGGAACCTTCTTGCTGTGAGGCAACAGTGCTAACCACTAAGCCGCTGTGCACAAAACAGTGAAGATATATTCCATAATTCTTCTTACCCACAGTAAGAATAAATGAAACTTTAATGTGACACTGTTTTGCCAATTTGTTGGAAAAATAAGCACTGGCTGAAATTGATTATTAAAATGTTCACTTTTTTTGTAACTCCATTTGGCTTCTGTTCAAATTCCGGCCAAAAGCTTAGAAAATAGTAATGGCTTCAATGGTCAATGACGGTATAACACAGTAGAGACTCACTAGACTTTGTGGTGAATACGGCATTTAACTGTTTGTAAGAAATGGTCTGATCCTCCATCTAAGAGGAGATATGCCCTTCTGGCCTTTTTTAAGATGCTGCATTGTCTTTACTTTTCAGACATTCAAGATGCATTAAGGTTTAGAAGATCTCCCCCAAAAAATTGAAGTACTTTTATACACGAACACTGTTATCTTACTAATTTTCTTTTTTTTTTTTTTAGGTGTGACGACAGGGGCTGCTGTGTACAGGTTCAGCTACAAGACTGGCTGTTTCTTTGCATGAATGTGTGTGGTTTTGTATCTTAATGAGTGAGTGCCATAACACCTGGCAATTGTAACGTGATGCCAAGATGCTGCTGTCCCTGGGAATGCTGATGTTGTCAGCCACACAGATTTACACCATCTTCACTGTCCAGCTCTTTGCCTTCCTCAACCTGCTGCCCGTGGAGGCCGACATCGCTGCTGTGAGTAATCCATCACTTTTGTGTGTTACATACATGGGAATGCATGTAGTACTTATAGTTTCTTTCTCTTTTACATTTATACTTTTGAATGTCCTTTTCACACTGGACTTAAATTACCATACTATTAGCATTTGTATTTAGTCCTGTGCATTCACACCGGATAAACGAAGTCTGTGTTTTACCGTATTTTACAGCCATTGATCTCAGAAGTGACACCGTCGCCGAGGCCTTGCATGTTATTAAACAATTACCTTGTATACAACATTAAATTTTAATATTGAGTTAAAAGAATCTGATCAGACACTGATCAGATACTTTTGGCGTGCCGGCTACTGTTTTAAGTTGCCATGGTAACAGTAAACTTAATGGTAAATGTAACCAGAGTTTGCGTTGAAACCTAAAGGTTCTGTACTGCCAGAGAGGGTTTGAGCTTGATGAAAGACAAAAAGTTTCTTACTGCGTGATCCAGCCACACGTGTCATCATCTCATTATCCTTCTCCTGCGGATCTGGAGTCATTTTTTTCAAAAGTCTCAGTGTGAAGCTGAATGTTGATTAATTTTTGTATGATTATCATTTAAATATCAAATCATTACACTATATGGGGCAGATATATGCTGAAGTTGTTATACAATCTCACACTGTGCTGCAATTGTCAAAATTACGTCGAGAAAGAAAGAAAAGTCGATGAGATGAATTTCCTCTATTTCTTTTCCTAAAGATTCCTTCTTGAACATCATTGAATTATTGACATGTGCATCAAGACGGGATTGAAAATATTTCATGACCCCTGTGTTTGTTGAAATGGCATAAACAATCTGCTGTGGAATTTTTACGCTACAAAGCACAGACAGGGTTCGGCTTGACTGACTAACGAACATCCAGTGGGGTGACCTTGTTTTATACACTGATTAGAATAGTGCAAGATTATGGTAAATCTGCATTAATTTGCCATAAAATGACACATACGATGTGCTTAAGCTGAAGTGGATCTCTTCTGGACCCACAACACCAGTGCCCTGGTGAAGAAGGCCCAGCAGCACTTTGTTTGTATCCTGAGGAAAAACAGCCCCAGAAGCTGCTGCTGTCCTTCAACCCCTGCTCAGTGGAGAGCCTGCTCACACACCATCTGGGTGTGTGGTACGCATGGGCGTGGTAGTGGGGGGAAAAGTGGACCTGACTACCCAGGGCCCGAGTAGAGAGAGGGGCCCATGAAAATCCTGATTTTTTTTTTTTTTTTTTTTTTGTGATGTTTTTATTTCGAATGAATTGGGCCCTCCAATTAATTGGTGTCATAATTCATTTCAAATATATTGGTAACATCAAATGAGAGAATGAACTTAATGTCACAGACAGTTCTCCCAACATATTAGACATTCTGGGGCCCCCCTATGCAAAGTGGTTTAGTCCGCCCAACAGCGACCGGCAACAGGTCAGTGCGCCCAGATCAGAGACCTGTGTGCAGGACATCATGCTGCCCAAAAAACATAAATCGGGCTATCAGAAAAAGAAATAGAGGAAACAAAAAGAAAGACAGCAGAACGAGGGCAGGCAGCTGCTGACTGCTTTCTTTCCCAAAGGTGAACCAAGCTTGTCATGCAAAGTCCAATTAAAGTTAAAATAGTCCACTCCATACAGCTGCTGCTTATACAGGCCCGGTTCTACGAGTGTGCATAAGCATTGCACCCTCAGTTTGTGTTTGCATGCTCAGTTATAAAGACGAAAAGGAAACTGAGAAATGCGTGCGCGTTAAGCCTCATTTATGGTTCCGCGTTAAATCGACGGCGACGCCGTAAGATCTGCGTTGGTGCAACGCGGAACCATAAATCAGCCGGTGTCCGTCACTCATCTGCAAGACGCTGCTCTCTGCTGCTCCGTTAACACAAAGTAACGATGGATATTCAGAAGTGATTCAAGCACAACCACGCCAGCAAGTTTACAGGACTGTCTCAGAAAATTAGAATATTGTGATAAAGTTCTTTATTTTCTGTAATGCAATTAAAAAAACAAAAATGTCATACATTCTGGATTCATTACAAATCAACTGAAATATTGCAAGCCTTTTATTATTTTAATATTGCTGATCATGGCTTACAGTTTAAGATTAAGATTCCCAGAATATTCTATTTTTTTTAGATAGGATATTTGAGTTTTCTTAAACTGTAAGCCATGATCAGCAATATTAAAAAAAATAAAAGACTTGCAATATTTCAGTTGATTTGTAACAAATCCAGAATGTAAGACATTTTTGCATTACAGAAAATAAAATGAAACTCCGTGCTGAGATTTAATGAATGATCCATCTAGCAATATTGCTGCTGCATATATCAACATGTAAATAACATACCAATATCACTGTAGGCTCAAGTGCACACTAGTAATACATTAATTGAGCAATAACGCAATTTATTATTTTTGTCTGGTAAAAAGCCTTAGCATTGCGGTGCAGTGCTGTGCTTAAAAGCTATTGTCAATGTTCAATAAATTCATGATTTTACCAAAGCCAATTAATAATCATGTTAAATAACTGTGATCTCACTATCAATCAAAAATGATTGTGATTCTGATTTTTGCCACAGATAGATAAATAGAGAGAGAAAGAGATAGGTCTGGGTGGTGAGAACATAGAAAAACAATTAGCTATTCTTCTCAATCTGGCTGAAAAATGGCTTAAAACATTTTTACCTCTGCAACTTATTGCAGCCAGATGTAGCCCAGATGTAGCCTAATGTTTTTGGTATTTGAGCACAAGTAGGCCAAATGCATCAATTCAGAACCACTCATCAATATAATCTGATCTGATTGTAGTAGATTGTATAAATACGCCCCCCCCCCCTTTTTTTTTTTTTCTCTCACGCGCCTCGCGGGCATGGATAGGGGCCCACTGACATTGAGAGTGTACAGGGCCCAGAATTTGGTGCTACACCCCTGGTGGTACGCACAGCGGGTAATGATCACAGGCTAAAAATCCGCCCTCTGCCCTCCCTGGAGAACACCACTGGATCCTCCTGTCTCAGGAAAACCAGAATCATCACAGGAGACCCATGGCATCCCGCCCATCCCTGTTTGACCTGCTGCCCTCTGTTCGTCACCTCAGGTCGACCAAGCGCCGCAGCTCTGGACTCAGTGTTTTTGGTTCCGTTGTATGGGACCCTTTTATAATGGCAACATACAAAATAGCTTACCTGATTGTACCAGCCCGGACCGACCCGCTCAATGGAAATGGAGCTTTAGATGATATTTCGATGTTGGAAAGCTGTGCCCATTCTGCACCATACATATTGCTGAGTTTTCCTGAACTCTGCAATTTTTGTTTCATCCATCCACAATATTTTTCCCTTTTTAGTGTGGGAGATTGCCATGTTCTCTTTGGAAAACGTCAGGTGTGCAGCGCTGTTTGTCTTTTGGAAAGCATCAAGTCCAAGCATGCACACTCCCTTGTGTATGGTAGACTTGTGAATACAGATGTTTTCCAGTTGCAGTGTTGTTTCCAGGCCGTTGGATGTTACTCGTGGGTTCTTTTTCACCTGGAAGAGTCTGCATTGTGCCTTTTTGGAGTAATTTTGTCGGGGTGTCCCCTTCTTGGAAGATTGGTCACTTGACAATGTTACCTCCATTTATATACATTTTGTCTAACTGTGGACTGATGAATACTTTTGTATTCTTTTCCAACATTATGTAGATCAACTACTCTCGATCCCATGTCTTCAAAGACCTCCTTGCTTTTTGTTGTTCATATGCTTCTTATCAACAGAAACTTTGAGTAATCAAAGTAGGCCTTAACCCTCTCCTCCAAATTAATTTCATTAAGGTGTAGAGATAACTGGCTCAAATTAGCTTTAATTTATGGGCTCATTTCCCTTCTCCATCAGTGTTAATTTTTGTGTGTACATTATCACCTTAATCACATATTTACATCTACTGATGTGACTTACACTGAAGTTCAAATGGTTTCCGGCAATGAATGCAGAAAATGACTTGATACAGTTAATAGCAAGGAGTTCAGATAACTTTTTGTCACCACTGTCTTCGGATGTCAATGGTTACATGTTGAAACATGTTTGTTTATGTATCGGAGAATCACAACTAACTGGATCGTTCTCATGTTTCAGTACTCATTTGACAACAAAACTGAAAACTTCGATGATCTTCCTGCTCGGTTTGGCTTCCGGCTTCCCAGCGATGGATTGAAGGTGAGTGCAGTAATGTCGGGGCTTGTCTTTTATGAACTTGCGTTATTTAAAAGCAAACGTTACAGCTCCGCCAAATTAAACTTTAACCACATGTGCATAACATAAGGTCCTGAATCAGTTATTTTTGAGGAAAAGAATATACATACACAAAAAAAAATTATAATATATATATATATATATATATATATATATATATATATATATACACACACACAGTACAGACCAAAAGTTTGGACGCACTTCCCCATTTGTTTGAATGAGAAGGTGTGTCCGTACTGTATATAGCTATAGCACTGTCATGGATAGGACCCTGATGCAGGAGACCAGGAGGCAGGAGTTCCAAAAAACATGTTTTATTTAATAAAAACTAATCCGCTACTGAACAGGATACAAAAAACCAGAACATGACAAAATCCAAAATAACCTGACATGACACATGGAGGAAGGGAACAGTACGGACCAGCAAGGGGAAGACAAGACCAGCTTTACACAGAAGGCTTGACGAGACACAGGTGCAGACGATCCGGGCAGATGGGAAGAAGGGAAGTCAAGACAGAACTGAAACACAAAGAAACAGGTTTCAAAATAAAACAGTAACTAAACACCAAAACTATGACAAGCACAAAAAGTAAGGACATTTGGTAGATTATTTCTATGTTGTAACAAAGCTTCTTGGTAATAAATCTTTTACCATTGAAAAGCTTGTTTATTTCCGTTTCAAATGGTGCCACATTTGTAAGGAACACAAGGATGAGCAGCAGAGCTGAGAATGTGGGTTGCGCCCATGAAAAATTTGCAGACTCTTCTCTGCCAATGGCAAACACCCTATTTTGCCAAGTTTAAAGGTGACCTATTATGAAAAACACGTTTTTTCTTGTTTTAACATATATAAAGTGGTCTCCCCTCACCCTGCCAGCACAGGGGAGACAAAATACCATGAATTTCTGCAAGCTCTCTGACCCCCGCCGGACTGAGTCCCCAGTGTCACGTGGCCTTTTTTTGAGCCATTCTGAATCTGCGCCTAGGGTGACGTCACCATAGGCGCTCATTTCCATAGGTTCAGCCTCCGCTGCTGAAACCACGCCCACAACCAGCTCTCTGGCTCTGGCTGGAGCGGTCCATCCTTCAGCCAGTCGGACGCGGCGCCGCAGCGCCGCGGATCCAGGTTAAATCATGCAGGTTCCCGGGTGATTTGGGAGCTGGGTCCTCGGGGGTCTGTCCCAGGCTGGACCAGCTTCACCCTTCGAGATTTTCAGGCAAATCTGTCGGTTTGATCCCCGGTAACGGGCGATGCGCCGCGGATGCGCTCCGGAGCGGATCTGTGCGCCCGCCGTGGAGTTGCGGCGCCCGTCGCGCAGCATCCGCCGGGCAGATCCGGCTGAAATTCCGCTGGTCGGTTCCCGGGAGTCCCTGCTACCAGTCCAGGCCGGTTCCTGCGGTCCCGGCCGGTCGGAACCGGTCATATTTCCCGGTTAAAGCCGCGGTGATGCGCGCTGATCCAGCAGCGCTGCTCCCGGGCGCCTGGCTTGGCTCCGCGGCCAGCGTTCAGACTCCGCCGGGCAGATCCGGCTTAAATAGTGCATAAATGTTATTTATATACAACTCATATTTTATTTTTTTAACAATAAAGTTGCCATTTGTGAAAATTCAGTGTTGTATTTATTTACAGGCTCGGGCTGCTCTGGCGGAGCAGGTTTATTCTCCTCCCCTGCTACACGTCATTCAGGGAGCCAATCAGCACAGAGCCTCATTATCATACCCCCCCCTTCCCTAAAAATGAGGCGCAGAAAAAGAGGTTAGAAGCGGTAAAACTAGTGACAGGGCCCACAGGCTGGATTTATGATTTATGTAGAAAAAACAAGCTTTAGATAGTTTTTAAGACATTCAAGGCCTGTTTAAAATATACATTAAATTCCATAATAGGTCTCCTTTAAAGAAACAACACATATTGACAATTAATCAGTTTAACAAACAGGAGCATCAGTAGCATGTGGAAGAACCAGGCACAGCCACGACAGCCTGGCACCTCCTCCTCATGCTGGTCACCAGCCATCTCCCACCCCATTCTTCAACCGGCATTTGTCACAGGTCAGCCAACGTGGTTGTGCTGGTCACTCTGGCAAGAGCAGCAAGCTGATCCCACAAGTATTCAGTGGGGTTGAGGTCAGGAATGCTGGCAGGCCAGTCCATCTTCTCCACTCCCAAGTCATGGAGGTAGACTGATCAACCCTGCTCTGTGGGGACAAGCGTTCTCACTTTTAAGGATAGGGATTGGTGCCAGACTGTGGACATATGGGATTGCTGCTGGTCGCAGAATCTCATCTCGATATCTCCCTGCATTGAGATTACCTCCAATGATGACAAGCCTCATTTTTCCAGTGAGAGAGATGCTGCCCCACAGCACCACACTGCCTCCACCAGAAGATGCTACTCGGTGCAGCAATCAGCATAGCGTTCTCTGCGTCTTCTCCATACCTTGACCCTATGATCAAAGTGCTGTAGGTAGAATCTGGACTCATCGCTGAACATAACGTTTCTCCACATGTTCAGGTGCCTGGTTGGCAGTAATTGGGGGGTGCAAGAATCTCAAAATGGCAACAGCAAAATAAGCTCTTGGGCAATTTTTTTATGGGCACAACCCACATACTCAGCTCTGCTGCTCATCGCACAAATGCATGTTCCTCACAAATGTGGCACCATTTAAAAGCGTATTAAACAGGCTTTACAATGATATAAGAATTACGGCCGAGAAGCATTGTTACACCAAAGAAATAATCTACCAAACACACATTTCCTGACTTTTCCTCCTAAGTATATATGTATCAGGAACTTCCTTATTGATCCTCTCTTATCAAAGTATGAGCCAGCTTTAGATGTTATAATCTTCATATTATATCCGATATGCTGTGTATTGAGGAATGTTATCCCGTGTGTTGTTATTGTGAGGTTTCTGTATGCCACCCTGCGCTCTGCAGCCCACACTGATGTGGATCCACAAACAGAGGGGATGATTCATGTCTGCCATCTAAGCTGTTCATTGTAGTGTTTCCCACAGTCCAAGAGCTTGTTGTTGTTGTTGTTGCCTGCACAAAGGCCTTTTTTGCACACACGGCCAAGCTGATAATGAAATGCTTGATGCCTCATTTTGTGTTTATGTGAATGTTAGGTTGTGTGTATTTGGAGAATCAGTTTGTGACACTGTTGAATTGAGTCATCATTACACTGTTATGACAGCGCTGCTTTATATTTCTGAGTGTGTCTCTTGAGCTTTGACAAAGAGGTATACGTCGGGAATGTGATTCACAGCATGAAGATTAAAAAGTTCAGAAGATGAACACAAGGCTTTCTAATTTTCCTTTTCAATATGCAGCGTCTTCATCTAGATGGGGCTTCAATATCTGTGTAGAGGAGAAAAAAATCCCCCCAAAGAAATAAACATAAAAAATATACCCGCAAGGTCACCAGTCAGTTTCAGGACCACATGTAGACAAACAACCGCACAAGCTCACAGTCACTTCTACAGGCAATTTAAAATCTCCACTTAAAATAACCTGCATGTTTTTGGACTGTGGGAGGAAGCCAGAGTATGGGAAAGAAAAAAAACCACACGAGCATGGGAAGAACGTATAAATTCCACGTAGAAAAACCCCAGTGGGATTTGCGCCAGGAACCTTTTAGCTGTGAGGCAAATGTGCTAACCACAGTCACCGCACTGTGAGCGAGGTGCTTTTCTCCGGCTGCTCCACTTTCAGACGGAAGACGTGCAGTTTAGGGTTGGTGAACGTTTGTTTTCTCGTCCAGGGCATACCTTCCCTCGTGGTTATTTTGAGCTGTCAGATGCAGCAGCGCTCCATCAAGTAATTGGAAAGTTTCCCCTAGAGCTGGGTAATTTATTGTTGTTTTTTTTCTCTCCTGTTTAATTTATAGTTTACAAACAGACACATTAGTTCCTGAACCACATCAGATGTTATAACACAATCATGTACTAATGTAGTCAAGTATTGAAGCAGCATCTTTTGAATTATTATTATATTAAGTTTCTCTTGTTGTGAAATCTGTAAACAGGCTTTCAAACGTGTGACTGCAATGATGCAGCAAGCTCCACTGACAAAAATATCTAATAGCGTGGGTGGTGTCCTAAAGTTAACTCTGCTGCTGACTAGACTCCTTTTTTTCCCGACATAGAACATGGTGACCACAGAGTATGGCACCAAATAGTGAGCGGGAGGTGATTTTGGTCACAACACCACTCATTACTGATATCTGTGTGCTAAGATAGGTTTGGTGCACAGCTGTTTCAGTCTGCAGCTGTTATTTTTTTAAATCCTTATTGAGTAACATTTCATTCAGTTTAGTTAAATTTAGCCACATAATCATCAACATTATCCCAGATCAAGGCTGCAGTTGGAGAAATGTCCCATTTTACTTTCTGTGAATCCTCAAAATGTATTTGGTTATGATTTTATGTTCAGTGCAATCTGCTCTTCTAAAATTAATTAAATAGAGTTTAATAGAGCCTTGTACATTTTCATGTTAAAATGTCATTTTCACATTCTCCTTCTTCTATTTAACACATGTATTTTTTTACATTTTATTATTGAAGTGCAGAGATACAGTGGGGAGAACAAGTATTTGATACACTGCCGATTTTCTGATGTATCAAATACTTATGTCATGCAATAAAATGCAAATTAATTACGTAAAAATCATTTTCTGGATTTTTTTTTTTAGATTCCATCACTCACAGTTGAAGAGTACCTATGATAAAAATTACAGACTTCTACATGCTTTTCAAGTGGGAAAACCTGCAAAATCGGCAGTGTATCAAATACCGGTACTTGTTCTCTTCACTGTATAACCTCTAGTAAGTGTGCTCTGTTCCTAATCATGTTATAGTTGGACTTGCATGGAACTTTTATCAGAGGCAGGGAGCGATTCGGTTTAGAAAGTATTAACTTTGGATGTTGTTTCGGACCTGGATCCCTGATGGTACATTTTTTATTTAGTTTTGGGGACTCAATCCATTTATGGACCGTTTATGGGTGTGGTATTCATTTGCTTTGTTCACTGAGAACTTTATCACATTTCCTAGCTCAGTGTTGCAACATTATAATTCAGAGACATCTTCAACATCACAAGACAGCACAACTCTGTCTCCTGAGATTCTTCTGAATCTTCCCCGAGGGTCCTGCAAACAGAGCCCTCCCTGTTTCTGGTTGCATAAACTGAGCTGTTTCTAATGAAGTGTAGACCTGGATATGCCAATCAGATGTGATGCTTCTTTATCTAGAAGCTATATATTGGATTGCCGCTGGAGATTTTTAGCTCTGCATTAATGTCCATCAAAGTAAGTTTTGAATGCAAAATGTTTTAGTAAATTAACTTTCAGTGTCATCATTCTTGTATAGGGGGGAAAAAACCCCACAAACAGCATGTGAGACAAAATTCAAGGACAAAAATTTTACAATGTGTGTTTCTCAAAGGATACACTGTTGTATCTGTCACAGCTGCTAATTTACTGTTACGGACTCATCTCCAGCAACATTTGGCACTTAGGGATCATATTGAGGGAGTATCCTGCCAGTTCAGACGTCATAAATCAGGCTAAGAGTAAAACTGACAGAGGTCTGTCTCACTCACTGTGTTCAGCTTTATTACGCTCTTTGACTCCTTTTTTTAAGCTTATGCCCAGCTCATATTTGCAGCACTTCCCTTTTTTTACTGTGAAGTTTTTGGTGCTTTTCACAGGTGTCTGAGTTTCTTTTCTGCTTTTCTGGCCTGTCTGGTTTCCACATTTACAGTCTGATTTGTTGAATGTCTTGCTCACTGGAAGTCAGTTTGGAAAGTTTGTGGTTTGGATTTCTGCAACAGCAGTTTAAGAAGACCACTTCAAATCAGCGACAAAGGGCAACATTTGTGAAACAAACATCACACCCAGTAGAATAAGTCAAAAATACATTTTATTAAACAATATAGCTTTTTTTTTTTGGTGGAAAACTATTGTCTTCTTGATACAACTTAAAAAATGCTAAATACAGTTGCTGTTAGTAAATTTTGTAATTGTCAGTAGCTCGTCGGTTTACTGATGTTGAAGGAAAGGAATTGCTAGTAATTGCACAAACTCAAGTTTACTTTTTATTTTTCTCAAAGGCTAAACACAATGTAAAATGACTGTAGTATTTTGTTCTTTGCAACAATAAGGAAGTTTACTTTTCCTCCACGTCCTTGTCTTG
The DNA here is from genome assembly GCF_033807715.1 of Cololabis saira. NCBI lineage: Eukaryota > Metazoa > Chordata > Actinopteri > Beloniformes > Belonidae > Cololabis > Cololabis saira. The sequence continues at coordinate 25,665,863 of NC_084599.1, forward strand.
TGTGTCACTTGATGAGTCAAGTTGCACATTAGGGAGAAATCACACAGTGGACGATTAATGCGATTAATTATTAAACACAAAAACAAATCAGTTTTGAAATCAAATAAATTATAAAGCAATAAAAATATAGTGTTGTTGGTGTCAAAGGGGAAAATTGTTAGTTTTCTGCCTTTTAGGTAAACAGTTTATCCATTTGACCTCTACCACGTGTTTCAGTTAAATTTAGGCTTTTTGTAGATGAAAAGAAAACGCTCACCCAAACAGGTTCAAATATTTGGATTATGCCAAAAAACCCAAGTAAAAGTCTTCACAGAACAAACAAACCTGGAGCACAGTAACGAGGAATTCATAAGAGAGTGTGTTTAACAATGATATTTACTGGAAACCTGCACAAACATAGCAGGACCCCCTTCTCCCACCACCTACTAAATCATAAACTGGAGGAATCTCCGGAGAATTCTTCCTGCGAAGGCGGGGCAGCATCCAGCAGAGAGGATGAGAAGTCCAGGTGTAATAATATTATCATTCTGTAAGTGGCCACAGGGCCGGTAAAATTAAGGATTATTCTCCAAACACAACATCCTCAAGAACGGACTTGGACAAAACATGGCTCCCCATGTAAATAAGATACTCAGACGCAAGCTGAGAAAACTCAGTCCAGTCCAGCAAAGAGAGTCCAGAACTTTATGTAAAGGAGACTAAAAGGCTCAAACTCAGAAAGTTCAGTCAGAATTCACCTTCAAATTAAGAGTACAAAAGTTAACGCTCTTTTAGTAATAATTACATTGCATTATCTTCTTCTGTTCTGGTTCACTGGGTCCGTAATAAAGAATCTGCAGCCGTTGGATCAGGTGGCTCTGAATAAAGACCCTAGATTGGGTCGCTATCTTTTGGAGCGTCTATTTACACGTATCTAACAGGTGCCTTTTCCTTCACCTTCTAGTGTCATGATAACAGTATAAAAACATCTTTCAAGCTTATGGAGACTATGACCAGCCCTGGACAAAGATTAAAATAACCCTGATTCCTAAGCGTCTCAAGGACCTTTCAGATGGGACTCGCTGCTCGCTGCTCTCCGCCTCAGAGGACCCATCCATTTCCGTAGGTTACGAGCCACAAGAACGTCCCAACGCAGCACCAGGCTGAACGCCGTGAAGAGACATGCATGCCATTCCTGTACCCGGTGCTGAAGGGACAAATGTCCGACTTTGGTGCAAAAAAAATAAAGCTGTAGAAACACGATTTTGAATCATTATTTTTTACTTCTCAGTATAATGTTCTTCTAAAGTGATTAGCTGCACCAGCAACTCCAAATCTTACAGTTTTGTGGGTTTCAGTACTTCTATTGCTCAGCAGGCTGTTAAACTTCTCCTGACTCAGGATGAAGGACTCCCTAAAATGTTCAGCCTTCAGCTGCGAGTCCCGGACGAGCTTAAAACACTCCCAACTCCCGTCTTTGTTAGAGGATATTATCAACCGGACACACCCTTGTCTTCATTGCTGCAGCTCTGCTCTTCCTCATCAATACATGTGAACCCAGAGCTCTTTCTTTGACTACTGCGAAGATGAAGTCTGCATCCATCTCTGCGTCTCGGAAAAACTAGTTAATACCTGCTGAAGGTTTCCTGGAAAGCTTTTTGATTGCCTATAAACTTCTGCGCTCCATAGAGCGGTTTGCTCTGGTGCTCCCTTCCCTCCTGCACTGCACTCTGGCCTCCACGGCGAGAGCAGCACATACCTCGTCCTATCTGAACGGCCTTTTACCGTTCACTTTCTTCACATTTTCTCACACTTTGTAACTACACCCTTAGAGTCTAAACTATGTATTATGTCTGTGTGAAAGGAACTCCTTTAGCTTCAGCTGCTTCCCCGTTGTGGCCATGCATGGTGGATAAGTGTTGGAACATCAACACATCTGGGGCTGGAGTTTTACAGGCTTTAATGTCCTTACAGCAAGCGTCAGCCAGGCTCGAGGGAGATATTAAATCTATACTCTCCCTAAAATTACAGCAAGGCTGTAAACAAGCTCCATAGTGAGAGGATGAAGTGTAATTACTGTGCAATAATTTCTAATAAATCCTACCTGTTGAAAAAGCACTAACAGAAAAATCCCTCTGTCAGCACTCAAGATCTGCATTAGCGTCGGCTGATGTTTATGGTCGAATGAGTGGAAGAAGGAGAAGTAAAAGTATTTTTGCCACTGGGTTTGATGGTTTATTTGGGGGGGGTTCTTTTCCTCCTTATCATATGTAACATTAAACAATGTGGTGTAGGGAGGCATTAGTGTTTCAAGAACTAGATTTTGTGTTTCCTGTTTAAGGACCTTCTGAGAAATGAAACAAGAGGTTACAATAAACCTTTTTAAGCCACATGTTTGGAAATAGAGTTCTTGGAACAACTTCTTTCTTTGGGTTTTATAGTTTGCATCTGTCTCTCTGTATATTTGGTCTGACAGCTGATTCTCGTGAGGCTTATTTGTATTTATGTTTGAGTCTGCAGCAAAGAGGCCGCCTTCTTGATTGTAATCAGCCCCGACTTGGCGGCAGTGTCTATAACAGAGCTGACAAATCCATCAAAACAGTTGTTTTGTAATGTATAAAAGCAGGTGGCAGATGCACACTTTAGACAGAGAAAAGGTTTGTCCCACCAAGAGTTTTAAACACTTTTCATGACTTTGTGAAAGTAGATCTTTCAATAACCCCACATTAAGTCTTTTCTGTTTTCTCTGGCGCTCCAAACCAAAATAACATGTTTGTTCACTTGTGAAGTCTCATGTCTTGCATTATCACAACCCAGGTCTTTTAAACTGAGTCAAGATATGATTCACCAAATGCATTGTGGTACATTTAAGAGGCACCTTTTGAATGACGGGAACATATTGTACAGTCAGCACTATGGGTCATGAATTAATGCTGGCTCAGGCGGACATCCACGTCTTTAAAATTCCACACCACAGGCAAATCGGAAAAACTAAAACCCCACATTGTTCCACATAAAAGTGTTTGCAACTTGCAGGTCTTGGAATCCGGAAGAGCTGATGATTTGTGTGTCATGCCTCGTGTTTAGTGTGATATCGTCGCACAGGAATAAGAAAAATCTCCTCAGTCCGTTTCCCGGATACCGCTGCCTTCCACAGTTATTTCCTGTCTCTCGGCTTACGCTGGTCTCTGGTTCTGCAGTGCTGGCATGTTTCTGCTGTCATTCTCCTTCTTCAACCAACAGAGGGCACTGCTGTTACTGGATTTGATGTCAGGAGGAGGAATGTGAGGCAGTGGCACAGTGATGTCATTTAGCAGCAAGGAGGGGCTTTACTGGTAGCACCCAGAGGTGAGGGTGGCGGCGTGGGCAGTGGGTGATTCCTCACGTTCCTTCTCGCTGCTGTGAGAGCCTATGGACTTCCCTCATCCCAGAGTTTGACCCTTCATATGTGAAGCCTTTCTCATGCTGAACAACAATCAGAAAGTGCATCTCTTTACTGTGTGGCGCAATTTGTTTTTTTGTCTTTTTTTTTTTTCCTTAGCAAATGGGATGCGTCATACTGGTCATTTTCCATATGCAGCTCAACTGCAGTTTGGCTTCATAACAAGTGTGGCAACCAAACAGATGTGCTTGCAGGAAAACTGCCTGACACCAGCCTGATGTGTGTGTTTTGGAGAAAGGGCTGACTCTTCAACATGTTGGGCTATATTGAGATTTAAAGCTATGGCTTTTTGAGAGACGGGGGGGTAGACGACGAGATGCAGAGATGAAGGTGGAAGCAAA